>NC_056736.1:549377146-549462146 GCF_019279795.1 Protopterus annectens | reverse complement strand
TTGGGAAGGTGTCCATCAGAATGGCACATCATTACTTGGCAATATTTGCACACTCTCCCTTGCATAAGCCCTCCAACTCTGTCAGATTGCGAGGGCATCTCTTGTGCACACGCCTCTTCAGGTCACCCCACAGATTTTCTATTGGATGTAGGTGTGGGCATTCGCTTTGCCATTCCAGAACATTGAATGTCTTCTGGTGAAGCCACTCTTTTGTTGATTTGGATGTATGGTTTGGGTTATTGTAGTGTGGAAGGGTGGAATTCCTCACCATCTACAGCTCTCTAGCAGACACCTGAAGAATTTGGGCCAAAAGTGACTTTTTTTGGAACTGTTCATAATCCCCTCCAACATGGCTAAAGCCCCAGCTCCAGCTTATGAACAGCAACCCCAAAACAGGAAACTGCCATCACCATGCTTCACCGTGGGGATTGTGTTCATTTGGTGCTGTGCGATGTTGTTATTATACCAAACAAACCTTTTGAAATTGTGGCCAAAAAGTTCAACCTTGGTCTCATTAGACCATAACACATTTTCCCACATACCTTTGGGAGACTTGTATTGTGTTTCAGAATTTAGCCAGGCCTGGATGTTGTTCAGTGTGAGAAAATGCTTCCATCTTCCAACCCTACCCCATAGGCAAGACATATGGAGACTACGGGAGATTGTTGTCACCTGTAGTACACAATCAGTACTTGCCAGAGATTCCTGCAACTCCTTTAGTGCTGCTGTATGTCTCTTGGCAGCCTCACTGACCAGTTTTGTGCGTCTCTTCTCATCAAATTTGGAGGGATGTCCACGTCTTCACAATGTCACTGTTGTCCCATATTTTCTCAACCTTTTGATGGCTGTCTTCACCGTGTTCCATGGTATAGGCAATGCTGTGGAAATATTTGTGTACCCTTTTCTGTGCTTATACCTTTCCACAATGAGATCCCTTTGAAGCTTTAAAAGCTCTCTGTGATCCATGGCTGTTGCTGTCTGGAAAAGCCTAGTAGGACAGCTGACCATTAATCATTGTTAATCAAAGAGTGTCTGTAATTGATGTCAGGTGTATACCCAAGAAGACGTAATGCAGTAATTACATCAAAAGCTGCTTCAAAAAAGTATTAGCTTCAGGCTGTGCATACTTATGCATCTAGCTTATTGTATGTGTTTTATTTTTCATACTTGTCCCCCTAACAGGTTTGTTTGTTTATCAAATGAATTGTACAGGTTATAGGTCATGTTAAAGGTGGGAAGAGTTGTGAAATGTTTTAAAGTGGTCTCATTTTTGTACATCACAAATACCTGCCAGTTTAACAGGGGTGTGTAAACTTTCTATATGCACTGTATAAGACTACTTTCCAAATATGTCCCTAGTTTTGTCCCTTAGTCCCCCCATATTGTCAGTCTTTGTCCAGATTTCTTGCACTGACAGGTTGTGAGGTATGCTACAGATATGTTACACCTCTTGCAAATAGGCCCCTGTGAAGACCACTCTGATGCAATGCAGTTAACCCCACCACAAGTGAACATGCACATTTTGCAATATGGCTAAGATTAACAATTGTGTGCATGGTAAAATGCATGACCTTAACATGCCTGGGGTATTGAAGAGCCACAACAGGACAGTACCATACTCACAGGCTTCAGGCTACTATCCCACATCCAGCCCAGAGGTACCTATGTAATTGTGGGGGAGAGGTATTGTCAACAGACTCACATGTGGCATTGGTACAAGATGAATGCTACTTTTCTGCACATGTACAGTACACGCTCTGATACTACACAATTTGCTGTCCTTCACCATAGATGTGCAGTTGTGTGCATTACAAAACTCCCCCCACAAATGCAGTTTGACCTGACATATGCATCTAGATACTCTACAGAAGCCATTCTGACTGCTACATTAATAAATTGATGTGCACTGGGGCCTTACCCGGACACTCCTCGCCTGTTGTCTGGGTGCCACCCACCTCCATGACTTGTGTGTGTTGGCTTTGCTGGCGTGTGGTGGCTGCCCCAATGTTGGCAAGGAAATCCTCCATTGGTGGAAGTGGGACCTGCATAGCAGGAACCCCACCTGTGGTGGAACGGTCCTTGGCCACAGCAGCAGCCCTTTGCAGGGCATGGAGTATCAGGTCAATTGCCCGATGCCTGACCTGAATGCATGTCTGTCCATGGTGGCCTAAGTTGTTTACTCTGTGGACAAGCTCATACCACAAGTTGGTCCGCTCCTGCAGATTCTGTTGGCCATGGCCAAACATCATCCCATTGTGGTTGTATATCATCTCGGTGATGGCCACAGTTTCAGCTGCAGTCTACGCTGGCTGCCTTGCATGATGCATGTCACCTGGAAGACATAAAGAGGGAAACACATCACAGGACCTCATACATTGGTCAACATTATTTACATAACCTGCACATCAACATTGACTAGCATTAGCCACCACTTACAACCACATCATACCTTTGTCATCTATCAACACAGTATGAAGTTGCATTACACTCCTGGTGCTGATATGTCATGTTTCCCCCAAACGAGGACTAGTAAATTGCATAATCCACCATTTATCATTCACCTTTGTGTAGAGGGATGACAGTGGCCAACTTCCTTGCAGATGGGATGTCAATGGTACTCAGGCTTTTCTTGCATACAGTGTGTAATGGAGCTGGGGTCATATGCCTGTGTTCATGTAAGATGTAGACAAGGATGTTATCAGCTCCCATGTAGATTTACATTTGTTGCCTTTGATTAGGCATTATGGACCTGTTTAATAGAAATGAACAAAAATGAAAAAATACTAGAAAAACAACTCAGGAACAGAAACTAGGCTGGAAATTCTTTACTTCACAACTTTGGTACCTCAGCTTTTTGCCTTCAACTGATACAAGACAATAAACACAGCCATTTTTAAATGCATATCAAAACCCTTAACAATCCATTAATCAAATTAAATTAAACATAATTAATTTAATTTAAAGCAACATTGCCACATCATGCATAACTTAAAACATTAAACTATATTTATTAATAAATGCATTTATCTAACTTCATTTATTTTAATTTCCCAAAACTGCTTTTAAAATGCTTTTAAAGGGCTTTTAAAGTGAAAACAGGAAAAAAGGAAAAAACTAGGGTTGTCTAATACACTAAATTAACTTCCAAATTGAGACCCCTAGGTGACAGTGTTCTATAATTTAAAATAAACTTACTTTCTAATTCCAATCATGTCCTAAATATATTACCCCATTTATAAAATAAAGTTTGAGCAAGAGCAGAAAAGAAAAAAAAAAACAGACACATTACCCACATGTACATTAATAAAATATTCAACAACTGGACTTTTCATGTTCCTATTATGAATATCCCTCAAACATTCCATAATCCTTACATTGAAGACCCTTTTAGTCTGCCCAGTGTAACATTTAATTTATGTACAACCACACCCTATCACTTAAACACCGCACAAATGGCAGTTGAATTTCCCCTTACACACAAATTTTGTACCATTGATAAAGTTCCCTGAAATATTTTTAACATGAGCACACACTTTACAATGTCCACAAGCAAACATACAAAAATTCCTGTTGAGCACTAGAGCACCCCATACCTAAAAGTTCGTTTAAATGAGCATAATGCCCATAGGAAAATCTAACAAATTTGGGAAATAATTTCCCCACATTAACATCCTCACACACAACATGCCATGAATCCAAAATGATTTTTCTCTTTCTCTCAGAAAAAAAAAACAGTAAATTTGGACATAAAAAAGAGATCCTTGCCCTCAAAATCACATTGTTACAATGCCTCATTCTCATATCATTAGTAGTTCTGGAGTGGGTTCTTATTTGCAAAATGTAGGACTATTTATTGATTCTTTGTTAAAAAAACAATTGAAAAAGATTCCTGCACATATGAATAATACTGAAGAGTTGTGTGAGGTGGTTAAGCAAATTTCTTCACATAATGAGTATTCTTGGGTGGTGGTAGATGTAAATTCTTTATATACGAGTATTCAGTTAAAGTGGGGGTTGGAAGCTGTTTGGGATATTATGGGCGAGGGCCCTAAAACTGCATTTTTATGGTGAGGTTGTTGGAATTCTGCTTAACACATAATTACTTTAGGTTTGGAAATGATACTTTTCTTTAGATAAAGGGAACAGCGATGGGAGTGTCATATGCTCCCACTTATGCCATTCTCTACGTGGGTTTTTTTTAAAAGAAATTTATTTATAATACAAGGTTTTATAAAGAGCATGTGGTGTTTATTTAAGAGATACATTGATGATCTTATTATTCTGTGTAAACATAATTAATTTTGTTTACAATTGTGTAAAGGAAATCCAGGGGAGTTTGAAATATTTTTCTCTTACTTAAATTCTAATGAGCACAACTTGAGATTTTCCATGGTAAGTTTTTTTTTTTTTAAATTATAGAACACTGTCAACTAGGGGTTCCAATTTGGAAGTTAATTTAGTGTTTTAGGTAACCCTACTTTTTTCCTGTTTTCACTTTCAAAGCACTTTAAAAGCATTTTAAAGGCAGTTTTGGGAAATTTTACTAAATGAAGTTAGATAAATTTATTTATTAATAAATGTTATTTAATAGTATTTAAAAATAGTTTAATGTTTCAAGTTATGCATGATGTGGCAATGTTGCTTTAAATTAAATGAATTATGTTTAATTGAATTTGATTAGTGGATTGTTAAGGGTTTTGATATGCACTTAAAAATGTCTGTGTTCATTGTCATGTATCCATTGAAGGTGAAACACCAAGGTACCAGAGTTGTGAAGTAAAGCATTTCCAGCCTAGTTTCTGCTCTGGAGTTGTTTTTCTAGTATTATGGACCTGTTCCCTGATGATGAGGGGAGGGGTGCGGGTGCTGTGCATATTCACCTATACTGATGGTAGGACGGGAGGGTGATTTTTTCCCTTAACCTGTCTGCAGAGGGTCGGCTATAGCTGTGCTGTGTATGTATGTGGTGTGGTTGACCACTAGTACAGGGTGGGTTAGGTTGTTGCCTCTGAGATTGAAGAGATGTCTGAAGACAGCCTTGTGATTGGCCTTGGTGGATGTGTCCAATAAGTACTCATAGGTAGCCTTACAGTAATTTACCTGTGACCTCATATGCTTGTTCAGACACAGGTTAACTTGCTTCCAAGTGCCTGCTTCTACTTGGCCCTGTACAGCAAATATAGCAACCAATTATGTGGTGCATGTATTGCTGCCGTCCAGCAAAGAGGATTACTCTAATTTGGTGGAGGCAGGTTTTACGACTCAGGTATTGCTGAGACAATACAGCTAAGTAGGTGCTCATATAGCTGTTTGTAGTGTGCATGGACACAAGGTCATAACACAGTTGGACAACTCTTCACTTTCAACCCGATAATCATGCATATTCTAGTACCTATGTCTGAGTCAGGGCAAAGCAACAACCACTAGCTGTAGAAATTTATGTATGTTGGATTCACACAAACTAAGATTACACACATATACAACATGTACAGCTTATTTGCCTGATGTTTTGCATCTCATGTCTGTTGTTCTGAGGCTTCCAGCTATACCTACTCATACATGCATCAGCACAGGTAATACCTGATATACATTTCTGTTTTATGTCAGTATGACACACTGTATTTACACTCTTGCTGCTCTGTCATACCTCTCAACCTTTTAGAGCAGGACATCTGGAGGGCAACATACATACATGGGGAGCAATAGCCTAAAATTAGTGATACTTTATTAATATTGCTGTAACACACTTAAGTCAGTTGATAGCACAGTAAGCTTTGCATTCACAGAAATACCCTGGAGGAAGTCTAACACTCATATGTATGCTATTATGTTCTAATGTCAGTCTTCAGAGATTTGCCATTGATTTGCCAGACATAACACAACTCTATGAGTAAATGAGTGCAAATATGAGGCACACATATGGTCAGTGTGCATAGCACTGGACAGTTGAATGGTATGAGCTCAGTATATCATCTGCAGTTCAACACACACATCTGCACCTGTTGTGTAGTTTGCAAAAACTCTATGTACATCTATTACATTTGTAAGACAAGCATATGTATCAGGGTAGCATTGACAAGTGACATATGAATGATTACAACATCCCAAGTAGATGGCCTACCACTGACACACTCAGTATTGGACAACAGAGACTCCATTAGTAGTCATATATGACCTGACCTTTGCCGGGGTGACTCAGGGTCCAGAGATTTGCTCCATGTCAATGCAGGCAGGGCAAGTGAAAATGGCCATAGGTGCTGGACAGCAGCATGTGAGTCCAGCAAGTCTTGTTGCAGCCCAGTGTTTAATGTCTCATTTGACATCATTGCATCCCCCTTCTGCATTCTAGTACAAGCTTCCATGATTGACATACCTGTTATAGTGCTCAAGAGTTTCCTCACAACAATGCAAATGTTTAGGTTTGTGTAGTCACAGTCTGTCTTTGTGTAGATGGGTTGTGACCTGTGTTGCATAGGCAGCAGCTTGCCTTTTGTAGATACTGCTCATGAGCAGGTGATGGCCTGTGCACCAATCGGTGTATCCCACTTGCTACTTGCATCCAGAGCAGCTGTGTTGTCTTTCCATTTGCCAATGCCATGCTGTGGCAGTGCTATAAATATGGCCTTTATGTGTGCCTTGCCCCTTTTCCTTGCCTATGTGGAGGACATTATGGAGGTGTGGGGGCTACATCTTCACAGACAGTAGGTGGGAATACCTCTCAGGAGAGGACATATGGAGACAGCCCAACAACATGGGGAACAAAGCTCCAGAATTGGGTACAGATTGTAAGTCAGTAGTGCTGTTATACACATAGAGGGCTGGCAGTTTAACAGGGTTCATCTGGACATGTGTTTTCTGCATGACTTGACATCTGACAGTGATATGTCTCTGATGTACCTCTCAACTGTCCTGATGTCCACAGACTGCCCAGAGATTTGCCTGTTATGTTTTGTCTACAGGGCAAGTGAAAATGGCCATAGGTGCTGGACAGCAGCATGTGTGTCCAGCAAGTCTTGTTGCAGCCTAGTGTTTAATGTCTCATTTGACATCATTGCATCCCCCTTCTGCATTCTATTACAAGCTTCCATGATTGACATACCTGTTATAGTGCTCAGGAGTTTCCTCACAACAATGCAAATGTTTAGGTTTGTGTAGTCACAGTCTGTCTTTGTGTAGATGGGTTGTGACCTGTGTTGCATAGGCAGCAGCTTGCCTTTTGTAGATACTGCTCATGAGCAGGTGATGGCCTGTGCACCAATCGATGTCTCTCACTTGCTACTTGCATCCAGAGCAGCTGTGTTGTCTTTCCATTTGCCAATGCCATGCTGAGGCAGTGCTATAAATATGGCCTTTATGTGTGCCTTGCCCCTTTTCATTGCCTGTGTGGAGGACATTATGGAGGTGTGGGGGCTACATCTTCACAGACAGTAGGCGGGAATACCTCTCAGGAGAGGACATGTGGAGACAGCCCAACAACATGGGGAACAAAGCTCCAGAATTGGGTACAGATTGTAAGTCAGTAGTGCTGTTATACACATAGAGGGCTGGCAGTTTAACAGGGTTCGTCTGGACATGTGTTTTCTGCATGACTTGACATCTGACAGTGATATGTCTCTGATATACCTCTCAACTGTGCTGATGTCCACAGACTGCCCAGAGATTTGCCTGTTATGTTTGGTCTGCAGGGCAAGTGAAAATGGCCATAGATGCTGGGCAGCAGCATGTGTGTCCAGCAAGTCTTGTTGCAGCCTAATGTTTAATGTCTCATTTGACATCATTGCATCCCCCTTCTGCATTCTATTACAAGCTTCCATGATTGACATACCTGTTATAGTGCTCAGGAGTTTTCTCACAACAATGCAAATGTTTAGGTTTGTGTAGTCACAGTCTGTCTTTGTGTAGATGGGTTGTGACCTGTGTTGCATATGCAGCAGCTTGCCTTTTATATATACTGCTCATGAGCAGGTGATGGCTTGTGCACCAATCGATGTCTCCCACTTGCTATGTGCATCCAGAGCAGCTGTGTTGTCTTTCCATTTGCCAATGCCATGCTGACACAGTGCTATAATTATGGCCTTTATGTGTGGCTTGCCCCTTTTCCTTGCTGTGTGGAGGACATTATGGAGGTGTGGGGGCTACAGCTTCACAGACAGTAGGTGGGAATACCTCTCAGGAGAGGACATGTGGAGACAGCTCAACAACATGGGGAACAAAGCTCCAGAATTGGGTACACATTGTAAGTCAGTAGTGCTGTTATACACATAGAGGGCTGGTAGTTTAACAGGGTTCATCTGGACATGTGTTTTCTGCATGACTTGACACCTGACAGTGATATGTCTCTGATATACCTCTCAACTGTCCTGATGTCCACAGACTGCCCAGAGATTTGCCTGTTATGTTTGGTCTGTTCCTCAGACAACATCTGTATTTGTGGAAGCAGTAGAATAATGTGAAGATTGTAGTCAGTAATTGTTGACATCTATTGGTGTTTCAGACATCAGATCCTTCAGGGATATTATGTTATAACAAAACATGTGACACTGGCAACTGTTTCAGTTTGTAACACCCTTATGTGAGCTATGTCCCTCTTTCCGTCCCTCTGTCCCCCAAGTATGTCATGCTTTGTCTAGATGTCTTGCAGTAAGAGGGTCAGAGGTATGTGATATCATTATTTAGTGACTGCACTCAAGGTGTCATCCCATTGACTTAGCAGACTCCTGTAAGTATTATGCAGCAGTAGCAATGAATATGGTCTCACACTCTGGACATTCTGTGGAAATCTGTACATATGAGAGTTATGCATGTCTGGTCATTGTGAAGCGACTGTCAAGATTGTGTAGCAGTGTTGTTTGTTTGGCTGAGTAGGGAGAGTAGCAAATGTGTGTGTCACAGATCCTTATTCTATCTGACTGTGCATGCTGCTACAGCTGCTAGTGGTCTATCAGGTGTGTATGTTTGTAGGGGCAGACTAAGAAATGTCCTGTAATACCTCCGGATTCCCAGTACACTGTGAGTTGGGCCAGTATATGTCAGTGTAGTCTATGATTGGGAATCAGGATATGTTCATTTAAACAGTCATTCTACGCTAGAGTTTATTTGGGGTACTGGTATGTTGCTGTGACTGTGGTGCAAATAGGTGTGGGTGGACATTTATGCACCACTATGTGTTTTTCCCTACAGTTATATCCCTGTAGTGCATGATATATTCGGATATACATGGGTAATTGCCCAGAGCTGATTTGGGTTAGTGTCATGTTGGTCTTACTGTGGTTCAGAAGGTGCTGGGTGACATGGTTGGCAGCTGTCATGGGTTTTTCCATTCTGTTACATGACTGCGGTCATACGTCTCCACTGTCCAGATGTCTAGACACTGTCCTGATGCAAGGCTTATATATTTTGTCTGTTGGTCATAACAGTTGTGGGTTTCTGAAAAATCACTAGGATGATGTGAACATTGACATCAGTAAATAATGACATTAATTTGTGTTTCAGACCCGGAATCTATCTGGCTTTGTATGTTAAAGCAAACCGTGCCACTCTAGCAGAATTCTACACATATTTCAGACATATTTCAAAGATGTCACTATTGTTTGCCCTTTATCCCTCCAGTTTGCTGGGCTTTTTGCAGATGTGTTGCAGTAAGAGGTTGGATATTTGTCTTTATAGCTATGTATAAATATATCTACACACACACACACACACACACACAACACACATATATATATATATATATATATATATATATATATATATATATGTGTGTGTGTGTGTGTGTGTGTGTGTATAACAATACTATGGCTATATAATCCCCCCTTATGTTGAATGACTGTTGCGCATGATATGTTTGTAAACCATTACAAATTGTTATAGCTCAGATGGTGTAGATGCATGTTGCTTTGATTGTTGTGCACAGAGTCCTGGGTTCCAGACATGGAAGTGGCTCCTTTTTTTCATTAATGTTAATGACCAGAATGAATGATATGTTTGTAAAAGCATTATAGATTCCCACAGCTCAGATGGTGTAGTGGTATGTTGTTGTGATTGTAGTGCACAGCATCCTGGGTCTGAGACTTTGCAGGGCTGATTATTTTGTTGCCAGGCAGAACAAGTGATAATGGAGACAGAGGGATTAAGGAATTTTTAAGCATTGTAAGCAGGTTTGCGCAGTTTTGCATGGAGCTAAGTGATGCTAACAGACGGTTAAGTCCTGTTAGCTTAGCTTAGTACTGCTTACTCCCGCTTACACCCGCGCTCATTTTCTTTAAAGAAAAGAAAAAAGGGTGATAGGAAAGTGGTGAAATGGGAGCAAGCAGAGGGTAAAACATTATGAAAAGCAGCTAGGGATGTGCAGGATTGGTGTAGGAAAGGACCATAGCTCTACATTTCTTCAGCAGCAACAGCTGTGAATTAAATGTGTAGAATTTGGAATTTACAGCCTCACACCCCAGAGGGAGGGCTGTTGGTGACAGACATTTGCAGAATAATCTGTGAGTTCATTGATAAGTTTCACTGTACATGGGGGCAAAATGTAGAGCTAAGTATGAGGCAATGTTTTTTTTGCAGGATAGATGCCTTTTTTTTTAAAGTGAGAGTGGGATATTAGGGAAATGCTGTAGATATGTTTGGGGAGGTAGGTTGGGTGGAGTAGATTGCATTTGCAGATAGACAAGACAGTCAAGACAGCAGACAGGGGCGGTATATGACACATGAGGAGGTAAACACCTTTGAAGGAGACAGTGTTTGGGAATCCGAAGCCATGAGCCACAAAATGGATACAGTGGGACTGAGGTCCCCACCCATGGACAGTCACCACTGCTAATTTATGGCCCCAAAGGTGGCTGTGCTGTGGGCTGGACAGGAGGAGCAGTCTGCCCCTAAACGTGCACCAGGCAACCCTCAATCTGGTTCAGGTGCCCACCCAACTCTAATCCAATGGCACTGCACACCAAACCCCGGAACTGAATGCGGGTGACAGGCACCTGTCCTTGCCTGCTCCTTGGGGGGGATGGGCCATGTCCCCTGAGGTGGATCCACCTGAATGTGGTGCAGCGCCAGCGGACGAGGAAGTCCCAGGTTGGGTCCCAGACATACTGGGGCCAGATTCCATGGCAGAATGAGGCAGGACAGGTGGATCCACCAGGATCTGCCTTCCCAAATGTGCTATGGTGTTGAGGTTTTAAAAAATATGTTGGTTAGTCATTAGTTATAACAGCATGCATGGGTGTTCTAATTAACCCCATAGTACAGATTTGAAACAGTTGCATAGCAAAATGAACACATGCATAAATGGAACAACAGTATGCATCATAACAGCATGCCAGTAACATTGACAGCAACAGGTCAGCAACAATGGTATTTGAACAAAGTATGTTAACATGCAACCAATCAAATATATGAACAATAACAGAACACAAGTCCCATTAGGTTTGGAGAAAAACATACCCGTGGTAGGTTCATAGGTTCATACTAGGCTATCTGCCCTGGGGCAATTATAAGCCTATGAATTATAGTATTGATCCATATGTGGGGTGGGGGGGAGAGACAGAAAGTCCATTAACAACTGTTTACGTTTCTATTTTCCACAACAGTACTGCTCAATACTCTATGAGTCTGCCCTCACTTTACAGCTGCCTATGGCCCATAGCTTCTGTAGCAAAAACATACCTATTAAACTGTCAGCCTGGAATGGTATGGGGCAAACTGTGACAACTCTGGGTACATGACTAGAGGGTACCCGTAGATGTCAGGGTTACATGTCTGGCACAGGAGGGGTACCCTGAACTGCTGTTATGTGAGTGTGCTACTGGTATACTTCAACTGGTTTCCTATCTGTGCCCAGTGTTATTGGCAGCAGTGACCACTAGCCATGACAACGTGACACTTGAGAGACATGTATAGGGAAGAGTGCATGTTGTATGTATCTATCCTGCTGTTATTTGCAGGCATGTGGTGGGTCAGTTGAACAGTTGTAGACAATTTATTAGTATACCCTTCATACAGCTACTACCAACATTTCCTTATCTGAGAAATCTGTGGAGAAAATATCTGTTATCACTACCTGACTGTTTTTACATTTATTGATGATTCCTAGTGTGTAGATATGCACACATCTTAGTACAACTCCCTGGATTCAAACCATGTGTGGGTGTGCAAAGTTAACAACTAAGCTACTTCTCATCACACAGAGCTACTAGGGAAGCACTGTTTCTTGTTTCACTGGTTTCTGCCTTATAGTCTCTTGGTTACACATTCTGAACTTGGAATCCTGTGATGCATGCATGGCAGATAGTTATTGTACTGTGCATTAATCCTTTGGATTACTACAATCGGGAAAACAAAGTTTAACACAAGGCAATGCTGGATAGAACACACTTTGAAACTTTACACATTACTATTTAGGGTCCAGAACTTAATGCAGTATATATTTCACATTTCAGTTATATCTTGTTTTACAGCTCCACTATCATTAGTTTTTTCTTAACAGCTTGTTCAAAGAACAACCTCAGTTAATGTATGCTGTCACAGCCATATTTGCTGTGAAGAACCTGTATACATTCTATATGTCAGCAACAACATACCAGAATTAACACAATATTTTTTTTGTACAGATCTTTATTGCACATCAATTAGTCGGTCAAACTCTTTTATTTATTTAGTTCATACAGTAACAGTATACCTACTAGCAGTAAACAATGTACTCCTTCTTAGCTATTTGAACAATATACTGCAAAATAGATTTATACTCATCAGCCTGTCGGTGCAGACTCAGCAGTCTGTCAGCATGGGCTTCTACATTACTAGCCCTCTCTGCTGCAGCTGTAGGGGAGAAAAACAAACATTATGCATACATGACTATCACATTCTCAGGCTAGTATTTGCTACAAACTACTTGATAATGAAACTTACTCACTACTGGAGCATTCCGTGCCCGTGCATCTTGGATCCACAGGGCCAAGAGCACCTCCTTCCTCTGCTTCAAGTCGGCAGAGTGGTGCCGTACCTGATCACCAGTCTGAGAGATGCCAATAGCACTTGTGAGATCATGTGTGAGACAGTCCCAGGCCTCCGCTTTGTATTGTGAGCCTTGGTACTGGCCCTGCAGCAGTCTGTCCGCATGGCTTTCTACAAGTAGTCCAGTCATGACCCTGGACTCCTGAATGCTCCAGTGCTGTGACCTAAAGTGCTCTTCTGCATCTACACCAGCCATAGTACCTGCAAAGATGAACTATAACAGATTCTGTATTCCCGCCTGCACCATTTAAATAAGGTGATATTCCCACCCTTTGCCATCATTGGACCATTTTGAACATGTTAAGCTCCACTAAGCAGTGCACAAATCCACTTAGCTCAGCAGCCTGCTGTTTCGCATTCATGTCTAAGTGATACTTAAACCTGGTAAGCATTGCTAAACATTGCTCACTTTTAATTTTTAGAAAACATCAGAATAATGACTTAATTTAGTCAGTGTATATAATTTACTTTACATGACATCCCTCTGTGTGCTTTCATTGCTTTAGCAAGGGGTGTGACTATACTGTATGGGACACTTGTGTATGCATGGGTGGTGTTACATGTGATATGCACTCACACTTCCATTTTACACCAGCTACACTACCCTGGTTGACAAAAAACAGTTACTACGTAATTTAAAATTTGTAACATTGTTTTCTCATATAAAAACAACTTGCTTGTTTTGGTACTCAAACCGTGAACACTTGCATGCAAAGCCAGGACTCTAACTACTACAGTATCTCAGTTTGGGAATTTCAGCTGTATTTTTTATTTATCTCCTATGGGATGTTTAAGCAATGCTAAGCAGAGTGCCATAAAGTGCACACCCACTCAGCTACGCTTAAACATTCCTTAGTATGGAAAAAAATAATTATTCGAAAAAACAGCCATCAGGTACCAAAAGAAACTAGTAAGACAATCCAAGGCACAACAGGATCAAGAATCAGCCAGAATTCTTTTAAAATCCAACTTCAATTTAAGCACAAAAGCACATAAATGCACACATTAAAACCAGTGTTTTTGTTTGAATCACTTCATCAGATGTGGGTCAGAGAACAATTAATGCCTTTTATAATCCTCTAGGAGGTTAATTAGCCAATAAAAACCATCCAATTTAAAACATCATTAATCCTCATGAATATTCATTTTAAAACCTTGCATGCAGAAAAAATACTACTAACCATAAAACTTTGTATAAAATGTTCATAAATATTAAAAAACATGATAGACATTTTACAAACTTAAAAAATACATCACATGAATTTATAAAATCATAAAATGCTCAAATATCTTGGATAACTTAAGTAACTTAAATAAAACCATTTGTATTAAAATAAAAGTAATTTTTTAAATAATTATATTATTATTATATTATTTCATTATATAGTGAGTCTTGTGGTTTTCTGACAAGTCATTGAGGACTGCAATCAGGAAATAATGGCATACATTTGACTTTCAGACTTCTGTCCTTTGGAAATTCATGCTAATGAATAACATGTTTTCTATCAACTTTCTAAGTTTGTAAGAGCAATATTTAAGAAGTGTCTCTATTTTTTTAGGGCCCCCCCCCCATTATTTGTGCCTTTGTCCACATTTCCTGCTTTAACAGGTTGCGAGGTGTCATACGGCACTTTTAGGGTGTGTGTGTCACAGAACCTGTCACACACCATCTGCATTGCTTTCCTGCTCCCCTATATATTTCAGTGTCTGTGGACACTGAAATACTCATTTATTTAATTTCAGTGTCTGTGGCCACTGAAATACTGGCATAATATTAGAGAAATTATATAATATTATGCCACATTACTTTTAGAAAGTGCTGTACGGCACTTTCTGCATTCAGGGGGTGTGTTAACTGTGCGAGCAGAGCTAGAACACACCCCCTGCACTTGTTCACTGTTCATGTCCATACAGCCCTTATCAGTAGTGCACCTTCATGAATATGCAAGGCACACTGTTGTTAGGGCTGTGCAGACACACACATGGTTCAATTCATGCAGGAATAGCACTATTCCTGCATGGAGTCTACTGAATCCCAGGGAGTGTCATACTTACCAGGAGCAGAACCATGGCCTTGTCCAATACCTGATGGACCTGTGAAAAGTTGAGTGTGAGGTAATGTCAGTACAAATGCATGTTGCAGCACAAAAAGGTGATACATCCATATATCTCACATTTACAGTAGCTACTGTGTTACTTGTTGTATTGGTTACATTCTGAGTATGAGAGTACAAATGAGGTAAACCCCACCCAAAGAATAAAGTCCTGCCACCCACATAAACATTTGTACAGCCTGACACCATGACTGCTACAGTATTACAATGTTGATCATAGTAACCTTACCTGCACAATCCTCTGCTGTGGAAACTGTGGCACCTACCTCCACGATGTATGGTGTGATGGATGCCTGGGAGCTGTCGTGTGTGCCTAGGTTCACCAGGAATTTCTCAACAGCCAAGAGTGGTTGTTCTGCTGCAGGCCCTCCACTGTTGATTGCATGATCCCTGGCTACATCTGTTGCTTTTCGTCATGCACCATTGATCATGTCCATTGTACAGTGTTGAACCTGCTCATATATCCTGCCCTGATTGTCTGTGTTGTTCACATCATGGACAAGATCTGCCCACAATGCAACCCACGGTTCCTTGTTTTGCCTCCCCCTGGACAGTAGGATGTGATGATGTTGCCTTAGTTCTTCCAGTATAATTTCATTTTCCACTTCAGAGAAGGGTGCATGGTGTCTAGGATATATGATTCCTGAAAGGCAACAAAAGGGGAACACATTACAGGATCACATACGTGGAAGTACACTATGTAGAGATACAGCAAGGGTAAAATGGCTGGCACTATCCACTGCTAGCTCACACATGTTATACTCCACAGTGTGCAAGCATACTAAGTGTGTGGATACAATTGAGATAGTAGCAATAGTCAGATATTCCCATATGTGCCATGATAGATACTGCTGTATGATCATACAACCAACACTTTAGTCTACTGTAATGTGTCCCCCACAGGCAATCCCCCGATAATACGTCATAAAACCAGTGCACCCAGTTAGCAGTGTGCTATTGCAACCACTATAAAGGGACAGTCCAATGAGACCAGTGTGCCACATTGACAACAGAGAATGCACCCTTGATTTATTGTATGCCCTGTGTAGATGTAAACAGCAGGACAGCAATGACATGTCATTATCACAAGTCTATGACAGGCTTAATGATGTAATCCCTATTCCCTGTATGTCTATTTACTCATCTGCATTCTGTTGTACACAGAATCAGTTACATACCTGATGGAGTGCAATACTCATCTGTTGATATGTGGTGACAGTAACGTTTTCACAAAGTCATGCTCTGTGTGAGGAAAGTCTCATACAGAATGATTCCCCATAGCTAGCTGCTTGTCTTTTAAACATGCTTCTCATCAGCAGGTGATTGCTGTAAATCAATCTGTGAGTCTGAAATGTTAATTGCAGATAACACAGCTGATTTGCACTATCATCAGCCAATGACATGCAACTACTGTACAATATATAAGGTCTTCATGTAGATTAGGGCCACTTTCCAATATGCTGTGCTGTACATTACTGGGATGAGGAGACTACATCATCTCAGGTCTGTAGCAGAAACCTTACCATAGATATGTGTGTACCACAGACCACAGCTGCTGCTGCAGCTAATAGACATAGGGAGAGAGTGTGCACACTTCAGAGGACAACAACCTGTAGGAGTAACTGTGGGAGCTGTGTCAGCCTTGTTGTAGAGGCAGAGTGATGCTACCCTTTCCACTCCAAATAAGGCATGTGTTTAAGTTAAGTATGTTAAGCAACAGTATCACTAACAGAGTACCAGGCCACATGTTTGGTGTGTCCTTGGGTAAGATGAAGAATATGTCCACCATTTGGACAACTGCCAAGCCATGTGTTACAGTCTGTTAGTAATTTGCAGCATGTATGAGGGCAAGCCTTGTTACAAGAAGGGACTTCCAATGTGTATGTTAACTGTGCAGCTGTGATAATCTGCACAGTGACTTTGGAAGGATTGTGTGATGCACTCTGATATTAGTGGCCTCATTTGCAATACCTGCATTGACATTCTGTGTGAATACATATTAATGTATGATGAGACACTTTATGCACATACAGTTTTGTTATAGGGATATGTGAAGTGTGTTCCTACCTGCAGGCCTATGACTTCCATCAGTGAAAAGCAGGCATGTCATTTGAAATGCATTGTGTGAATAAAGAGTGCATGACTCAGTCATTAATTGCTGACATCACAATACTGTAAATTCACTTCGACACACCACTGGATTTAAACCCAGGACTGTGTGTGGCAAAATGTACTGTTTGCGTGGCAATTAACAGAATGAGCCCCTGAATCACTGCTGTAGCAGGTGTATTTGCAAAACATATGTGTGCACATACAGGCTGTGACATACATTTTCTACATCTATCAGCATGTGCATGGCTTTATATGGATGTATGTGTGCACCAGGATCCCAATTGAACATGTATTTGCCAATAATGCCTTAGCAGGTGTCTTTCTACGTGTTGCTGCTGAACAGCACATTTACCTGCTATCGTAGGCCTCACTTACATCCGTTATTATGTCTTTGGCTTTCTAGTGGTGTACTATTGCACCAGAGTCCAAGGTACACTCCCATTTTTAATCTTTTTAATTTAATTACTTTTTAATCAAGTTTGCATTCTGCACTGCGGCCTGCTGCTCCGCTGAAACACACTTAATGACTGTAATTGGCAATTACTATGTTTTCTTTAAATGACCTGTTTTAAGTAAGAGTTGTGCGGTGTGACAGGTTATTGCAGTGGTATGCAGATGTGATAGCCTTGTGTTCAAAATATGGGACAGGTGTTTATTTTGTAAGTGTGTATTACAAGTTTAAAAATGCATATAGTCAATATAGCTCTATTTAGCTGAGCTTAGCAAAGCTGCATAATACGGCATGCCATGCAGCAACCCACTAAAAAAATATAAAGAAAAGAAAAATGGGGAGATTGGAAAGTAAAGAAATGGGGTGCAATCTATGGGAAAAATACACTAAAAGGCAGGTAGGGATGTGCAGGAAGGGTTTAACCATCCAATTAGGGATTTTAGATTTTTGCCTAAATTTTATGCAGATTGCTCAAGTAAGAATTTAGTTTATCTCGCTACCTGTAATAAATGTAGTAGTTTTTATGTGGTGAAAGCTACCAGGACTTTACGGGAGTGTTTACTTGAACATATTGGTTACATTAGAAACAAAGATAATTCTAGTGCTTTATATAAGCACATACAGGTTTATAATGATTATTCTTTTTGTTTTATGGTTTTACAGTGTATTTACGCTGCTAAATGGAGTGGAGATCTGAACAATAAAGTTGAGAAAGCTGAAACGAGATGGATAACTTTGCTACAGGCACATAAACATCCAGGGTTGGTTTTGTACCTTTAAAACCCCTTCTTAAGCATCATAAATTGCTTCATTAGTTGGGTATTTAAGATGTATGTGCTTTGATTTAGATTGTCTGAAGAAGTGCCTATTGTGAGGCATGAAAGTGCTAACCCTCTTTTAAGCTTGTTTTATTAAAGTTTATTTTATTTAGACACCGTGTTTGGTCCTGGACTTATTATCTTGTTCTACATTGGTATTTTGTTCATATGGGACCTTTATTGCCTTAGACTTTGCTTTGTTTTTTTACTTGAACTGTGCACTTTGACAGAATTTGTACATGACTTTGAACTCTTAACCCCAGAGAGAGGGGTGAAGACAACATAACTGCATTGTCATGCCAATTGGACAAAATTACATGTGTTCAATGGACAAGTGTGCATAATGGAGAGCTATATATGGGCTGATATATTTTTTTAAGACAGGTGCCCAATTTTTTAATAAGGTGAGAGTGAAGTGTTAGAGAAAGGACATAGGCATGTGTGGGGGGAGGTAAGTTGTGTAGGTCAGGATGCATTTGCAGACAGAGAAGACAGACAAGACAGCAGACAGGGGTGGTGTGTGACACATGAGGGGGTGAACACCTTGGATAGGGAGGATGTTGTGTAATCCAAGTCCCCTGTGCCTCTAGACGGCAGCAGCATGACTCACATCACCACCCATGGGACTGTCAGCACTGCTCCTTCACTGCCCTGAGGGTGCCAGTGCTGGAGGCTGGCCACTGGGGTGAGGCTGGCTCATCAGGTCAGCCAGTATACCCTCAATCCAGTTCAGGTGGTGGTCAAACCCAAAGAAGACTATCTTGTGCACCAAGACAGCCAGCTCATCCCATGTGAAAACACGCCCTCCACCACCACTCCCAGAGGGAGCTGAGTCCCGTGGGGTGGTACTACACAATGCCACAAGTAGTGGTGGAGCAGCAGAGGGGGCACCACCGGTCTGGGTCCCAGATGTGCTGGGACCTGGTGCCATGGACAGTTGAGGCAAGGTGAGCAGATCAGCCAGAACCGGCCTACCTTGACATGCTGTGGTGAATGAGGTATAGCATTAAGTTAAGGTTAGTGATAACAAAACCATTGTTAGCATTAACAGAATGGAACATCATTTTAATTAATCCAAATACATATTAATGTATAATATGTGTAACACAGCAGTAAATAACATAACAGTCAGTATGGTGACAACATGCCAGTAAGAAGTAAACCATGAAGGCAACAAAATAGTTAGTTTAACAAAGTATGTTAACAGTGAATCATAATAACACATAACAATACTACATCATATTTTGCAAAACATAGTTAGTTTAACAACATATATTAATATTAAATCATAATAATAAAAAATAACAATAATAAATAAATAAAGATAAGGGGTGAGGAGAGAGAGAAAAAACAATCCATTACTGACAATGCAGACTATATCCCTGAAAACACCGATAGTAAATACTCTACAGGTGTGTAGTGGCAGTTCAGAGTACAGTGATTACAATTCTGCTATAGCTGATGTAGCACATATATACCTCTCAAGCTGTCAGCATGGGTCAGTATGGGCCAAGCAATAACAAATGTGGGTACACAACTACACATAACACTTTCACATAATGTGGACTTCTATAACTACCAAAGTGTTCTGTAAGCAGATTTGGTAATACATTGCATTCCAGGTAATGACTTTTCTGATAATCCTGTAACAGATGGATTAGGCAGTTTTAATTACATTACATGAAATCGTGACACTTGAGGGGCATGTTTGTGTACAGTACATAAACTAGACATTTGTCATGCCTTAGTCGGCAGACATGGGAATAGAAACCAATAGCTGTGACTACAGGGGTCATCTGCAAAAAAATTAACTTTATTGGTATTGCTGATAACTGTCTGGAATGTTAGCACAATCATATCTGCTCATAACATGGGCTACCTCAACTATATACCATATACCATTTGTTCCTGAAGTGGGAGAAAAAGAAAGTATTATGTGACTGAATTTGTTTTGCATTCTGGAACTATTACAGTGTTATACTTGACTGCAGTGACAGTAGAACACACATGTATGGTATGCAGCCTTACTGCATTTATTGAAATAAATTTCTTTAGGAAACAACTACGCTGCTTAACACTTTATTGGCATTGCTCATAAATGTCTGTGAAATGTAACCACAATCATATCTGTTCATAACGTGAGCTACATCATCCTTAAACCTTTTGTTCCTGGAATGGGAGAAGAAGACAACATTATGTAACTGAATTTGTTTTGCATTCCAGAACTATTGCAGTGCTATACTTGACTGCAATGACAGTAGAACACAAATGGATGGAATACAGCCATACTGCATTTATTAAAACAGATTTCTGTAGGAATCAACAATGCTGCTTAACACTTTATTGCTATTGCTGATAAATGTCTGTGAAGTCCACACAATATCTGCCCATAGAGTGGGCTACCTCACCCCTATACCTTTATTACCTAGAGTAGGAGGAACAGAGACTATTATGTAACCAATATTGGCCTGAAGACAGTCTTGGACCATGCTATGAGTTAAACAAAACAGTTTGCAGGCCATTAGCTTTGCATTCTACAGCTATTACTGTGTTACACTTGACTGTAGCATCCTTACCATAGACAAGAAATTCATACAGCTCATGTCTATATCATAATATCAACAGCTTAGGTTGTCGAATGCTAATTCATCGACACCTAACTGTTGAACACTTAAAATAGCGAACGGCCACATCATCAAATTCTTTCCTTGGGAAAGAATTTGGATGGCCGTCCATAAACAAAATAATCAAACAAACTCAAACATAGTGGGGGGCTTTGCCCCCCACACCCCCCTAACTAAATATACCAACTCCGAGATCATTCTACATTGGGGAAAGGGCAAATCCCTGATAACGGCCACAAGAATTCTTTCCCGAGGAAAGAATCCAATGATGTGGCCACTCACACAATCAATGATTAAGCATTTGACAACCTAAGCTGTCAACAATTCAATATGAACCCTACAGCTCTACTGCAATGGTTATGACAACACAATCCTGCTGTACACCATTTTACTTACTGTTACTGGTATTATTTTTTGTTAATTACAATATAGTTGTTATTGTTCATTTATTGCACTACAGCTCTACTTGCCCATTTATTGCACTACAGTTCTAATTGCCCATATATTGCACTACAGTTTTTATGGAGTATTCTTTATTGCAGTAAATGCTTTACTCTTTCTTGCTTATTGCACTACAGTTAGCATAATCAATCCGTATATACCACACTACGAGTGCAATCTGACATTGCAAGTCCTCTTAGCTACAGCTGTTGGGAGAAAAGCACACCATTATGCATACCAGTTTTGCAAACATTCAGCTTGCATATTAGTAAAACAGAGGAAAACATACTTACATATCTGTGGGGCATTCCCACATCTGGCTTCTTGGACCCAGGTGTCCAAGGTCCCCCTCTTTCTTCTCTTCAGGTCATCATAATTGTGATGACACTGCTCACCTGTACGGGGGATGCCAGTAAAACTGGTGAGTCCCCTGGTCAACTGGTCCCAGGGCTCTGCCTTACACTCTGAGCCCTGGAAACTACCCTGCATCAGCCTGGTTTCATGCTTTTTCACTAGGAGCCCAACAAAGACCCTGGACACTTGAACACTCCATCTCTGCCCCCAAAAGTGCATACCTTCACCAGGACCACCTGCCATATCACCAGTTGATCATTCTCCAATGACTGCTGCAGAATTCCCACCAAATGAGCCTAATATAGGCTGCTTTCCCACCATTACACCTTACTGACCAACATTCAGAAAAGTGCTTAATTGCTTAGCACGCAAACCAGCTAAGCATAGCTAAGCAGTGCAAAAACTCAAACAACTGAGGTTTTAGCTCAGCTTAGCACTGCAGAAACAAAAGTAGCCATTAGCATGTTTAAGCAGTGCTCAGCCTGTGCAGCAGTGCCATATTTCAAAAATTTGTTTTTAAAATTAAACATATATAATAAATTAAACTATAGACTTCTTATCACTCCTAAGGACTCAAACCTAGGACTTACTAAACATTAGGCTGTATCTCTACCCAGTTAGCTACTTGGACATTATGCAAACTAGTATACCTTCACATATACTACTGGGTTATCAGTTAGTGTTGCTAAACAGCATGGTGCTCCCCACAAACCCACTTAAATAGACCCAGACATAAATAATTATTTCTGGTTTCTACTTTTAGATGTCTAGCAACTGTTGGCTATGTATGTATGAATGCCGATCAGCTCTGTGGTTCCCTGTGCTGTGGCGTGTGAACAGGTATTTAAAAAATAAACAGAAAAAAATACAAAAATATTTAAAATAAGAAATATACACAATTATGATACTTAATGACATCTGATTTCTATTTTTAGATGTCTGACAGGTGTCAGCTGTCTACATGTGAGCACAACTTGGACTTGATGCACTATGTGTCATGCAAACATACAAAAAAAACAGAAAAAAGTAAATAAAATATTACACATTTGACCCAGTTCATAGCATTTCAACAGTAGTGGGGAGCAGTACAGGGAACCTTACCCTGTATGCATCCACAACCATGGGTAGCCTCTACACTTCTCCCTACACCAATTCAATATCCCTGTACTTATACTCTTCCTTGGCAGTGCATCATCATTAATATGCATGGTGCACTGCCACGGGGGGGGGGGGGGCAGTGGCTGTGTACACGGATACATTCCAGTAGGCTCTACATGGTGCCTACGTGGATTTTATTAAATCCTGGGAAATATGTATGGCAATGCTGTATATACCTCTTTGTGCAGGAAAAATCAGTTACTGAAGTCATATTATTATGGGTAACTATAAACTTATTACATGAAACAGTAATCCTAGGTGACTTTAATTTTGATTAGCCAAAGTGTACTCACAAAGCTATTTATCCTACTTTCAGTCTGTATGGATTAACATGGATAATACATATGATTACAAGAAAAGAAAAAGTAGAAAAGAGAACATTATGAATTTGACACTAGCAACTGACCTCAAACAAAATTTGCCAAGAAAGAATTATGCCTGACAACATAAGTAATCATAACTTATTTTTTACCTTATGGAAACATACCAGAATACATAAAAACATCCAATTTAAAAATATGAAATATACAACCAAACTCAGCAAAGAAATATTAATGTCTAACCTTAAGCTTAGTAACTTGGAGCCACTAAAAACTTTGCCTTCCTCCCTGTATCAAACTCCCAAGTATCTCTTTTCAGAAAAATATCAAATCAAACTGGTCTTGCATCAAAATGCAAAGATTTGTAGCTGATATGATTTACTTGCATTAAATTATAAATGTCAGTTGTGAAGAAGTGCAGTGCAAAATAATGGGAGAAAAAACAAACCAAAAACAGAGAAAACTAATTTTAGCCTTTGTGGAATATTACTTCACATAAATTGCAGTAGCTACATAGAATGGCCTTCTGACCTAGGTAGTAAAGACTAGGACAATAAAGTAATTTAAGATGGTGTAGGTTATTTGGAAGGGGGCAATGAAATGACTGTGTCTACTGCAGCATCTTTGCTGTGTGCCTGGATTATGCTTGTTGAACACGAAATGTTCAAAGACTGTAATTGAAATCCTTAGAAATGTGTATCAACAAATGTGAATGAAGGAATATGTATAATAACTCCTAGGTTGCAATTTTTCAGAGTATTCTCCATATTCCACAGCATAGCTCTGAACTACTGAGATTTTCACAGTGTCCAGATTTTTGGCTCATAGTTTTTGTCTGTTCCTCATAACATTTATAGTTTTCTGGATTTTTTTTTTTTTTTTTTTTGCAGAACAGTGAGGACTGAATTCACTAAATAATGCAAGGTGTTTGAGTTTCAGACTTCATATCATTCAGAAATTGCATGGTAACACAAACCCTTTTATTCTAGCAACTTTCTAATTTTATGAGAGCGATATTTAAAAATTGTCTGTATTTTGGGGGCTTTGTACCTAGTTAGTTTCGTCTTTGTCCAGATTGTTTGTGCTTATAGGTTGAGAGCTATGTTCCACAATGTGGTGATTTTAGAGTTAGTATACATATATAGATATATATTAACTGTCTATTTATATATGTTTATAAATGTCTCATGAGATACAGTAGGCTAAGTAAAACGACATCTTTCTAGGGAGAAACTAAAAAGATAAAAAATAATCAATATTAAAATTATTATTTTTTGGGTGAACCCCCCCCCCCCTGCATCCCCATACCACCTGCTAATTATATACCACTTCTGAGATTACCCAACAGTGGGATAAGGGTAAATTTCATTACCCTGCTACAATGCATTCTTGCACAAAAAAAAAAAAATTGTTTTACTAAGCAATATTAAAGCAAAACTAAACAATATAATATGAAATTAAGTGGGAGGCTTCACCCCCCACACCACCATTGTGGCGGGCTGTGCCCCCCACACCCCCCTAACTATATATTGTAACTCCAGGGTCGCACTACAGTGGGGAAGGGGGCATATCTCAATTTTCTGCCAATAATACTTGTCGGTCAAATAAAGTGTCTGTCAAATGAACTGTCGGTCAAATTAAATTGTCGTCATTTGGTCTCGGGCAAATGGGTGTCAGTCAGTCGGAAGTTCGAGCAAATGAAGTAGACCTGGCTGAGGACACAGTGACTCTTTTTTTTTTTTTTTTGCTAGAGATTAAGCTGTTATTATGAAGAAGAAGAATATAAGTGTTTCTTATTCCTAAACTGAAGAAATTGGGAATCTTATGAACCAGCTTGTTCAGAATACTGAGGTACAAATTAAAGGTTTTGCTGATTCAGATTTATTGTAAATATTGGATATTACAGATGCACATGACAAAAGTAACACAAGATTATATTATTGACAAGCCTTACAAAAAATCATCCCTTTCACCTTTTAGCACTTCACTTAGCAACCAAGACTTTTTGAACTTGCACACTTCAAATACCACTGCTATTTCTTGCCACACAGTTGGGTTTTCTGTTTGTAGTGCTCCTGTTACTATTTTAGTGTTCTACTCATTTTACAACATTCAGGTCTTATGTGTTGTTGCGTATGTCTAGTCAGGTACATGTGAAATGGGGTGGTGTACCTAAAGACTGGTCTGATAAGAGCCAAATACAGTGGAACAATGATGCCATATAAGTTATAGTTAAGGGAAAGAGGAATAGGACAAACCCAGAGTCAAACAGATCCATGTTGTGGAAAAATATGGAAAACATTATTTTGAATAAATAATTCTCAGAATTGGAAAGTTGGGACTTAAAACCATAATTTAGCATGCATATGTTGAAAATGGTTCTATAAAAATCTGTAACATGACATTCTACAATAATATAACAGCTATAAATGAAAAATTGTTCTGTGATGTATTCATTTCAGCATTTGGTCAGACACAAAACACTGATCAATAAATTAGAACAAGGAGGTACTGGTGTAATTTTGATAAGATGGAGATCTGCTTGGCTTACAAATAGGATATGGCAAGTACCATTCCACATTTGGACAAGTGCAATTCTTGGTTGCAGTCAGGGTGTCCCACAAGGCTCTGTTCTAGGCACATACTTGTTTAGCATATATTTTTCAGATCTATGTTTTTTATCTGAGGTGTTCTGCAGTCTGTGTGCAGATGACTTGAAAATGGGTAAACTGATTAAATATATTACATACAGGGCACTTCTGCAAAATAACTTGACTGTGGAAACTATGCGAAAACAAGGAAGAGTAAATTAGAAAGAGTACAGCTGTAATATATGAAGGACATACATGCATGTGGAAATTTAAGTTATGAAAGATTAAAATATTTAAACTTGCACGGTCAATTGCATAGGTATTTAAGAGGAGGCCTTATTCAGGTATATGGAGCACTTACAAACAAGTATCTCCGGTGATGTTTGGGATTATCAAAACTATAGAATCATCAGACAACCTATGCTGAAGATTATATAGGAATGAGTGGTGTACTCATTGGTTGTCTGACAGAATATTAGATGCATACCTCTAAATATGTTGCCACAATAAACCTGGACAAAGCCAAAAAGAAATGAGTGTACAAAGACACCAAAACAGGGACAAATTTTAATATAAGAACAGGTTTTGCTTTAGAATGCATGTTCTGAAGGACATGAAGTCTAAATCTCAAATGTCTTTCATTATATAGTGACTTCAGTCTTGAATTATTTGCCAAAAAGAGGCATATTTTCTGAGCAATAAACCAAAAATATGAGGCAAACATCTGGATGTTCAGCAAAAATCTGGACAGTTGCAAGGTATGAGCCTATGCCTTGAATAACCTACCAAACTACACTCAAGCAAGCACTAGTCTAGATATTTTTTTAGAACAAGGTGGACATTTATTATGGGAATTAACTGTTTTGGTATATTGGCTGGCTGGAAGGACATTATTGCCCATGCCTGAAATATCTGTATGTATGTTACCTCAAAAAACACATAGATGCAGATTCAATAAAGCCTACATGGGCCTCTAAAACTGTGTGTTCTTTGTTGCACAATGCACACACAATAGTTCACCATTTTATATTAAGTAAGTGCCTCTACATGCAGTGTAGAGCCATGCAAACCCTGTAAACATTGTGTCATGTATGCTAATCAGCCAATCCAAGATGGAGGAGCTATTCAACAAGCTATGAAGCAACTGTGTAGACTCAGTGCTGGTTTTTCTTGCAAATTGCAAACCTATTAGAATACTGTCACAGAAAGGAGTCTACATAGAAAGAATGTTAGGGGCTGCTGTTACTTTAATTCATGTGTTTGTGCAACAGGCTGAAGTCTGTGCTGCTGTCGCTGCTAATAGACCATGGCCAAGAAGGAGAAGAGTATTCAGACCTCGGTTAACTTATCAAAGTCTGCATGAGGTGGAAATTGTTGAGTGCTACAGGGTGGATAGAGACACATTACAGGAACTCTACAACCTCTGTCATCCTTAACTCAGTCCCAGGGAAAACTGAGAGGAACCAATACCAGTGGAGACATAGGTATGTGCAGTACTTAGAATTTTAGCTACAGGAACCTTTCAGAGACCAACAGGGGACATGCTGGGGGTGTCACAGGCATCATCCAGGATCCTCTATCAATTCCTGAATGCTATTCTGCAACATGCCAGTGAGTACTTATGTTTTCTCTGGTACACCTGAGGATAGTGCCAGAACTATGCAGGAGTTCTACCCTGTAGCACACTATCCTGAAGTCCTGGGTGTCATAGACTTTGCACATGTAGAAATCAAAGCACTACCTGGAGAACAGGGAAGGGTGTACTTAAATAGAAAAGGATACCACTTTATTAATTGATAGATTTTATTTATTTATTTAGTTATTTTACATTTGTTGACTTGGTTTGTCCAACTGAGCTGATTCCCCTTTTTCAGCGGAGGCCTGGAGAGAAAAGCTCCACAGTTTTTCAATACAAGTATAAAAAAAGCAGCCAATAATCTGAAAATCTCAACAAATATACAATACAAGCATAAAATAAACAGTGAAAAGTATAATAATACAGTTTTGACAATAGAGTAATATTTCAGAGGTGAGGATACACAATTTGAATAGCTATAATAAAATGACAAGAATTAGTCTTTGTGAAGGCACTTAGAGAGAACTAGTGGATAAACAGAAGTGGTGTCTTGAAGATGAGAGGTAGTGGGCAGTTTTAGTGTAGGAATGTGGATTATGGAGGGTGAGTGCAGTGACAGGACAGGTGACTTTTCAAATAATTTTTGCTGACTGTTTTGAATTGATTGAGTTGTTTGAGTGACCTAACTGACAATGGCAATTTATTCCAAGAAATGGTAGGATAGTAGCTATAGAGGTTGCGGCTAGTTTTGGTCTCCGGACTGTAGATTTACAGTAGATCCTGATGTGAGCTGTAGAGGGATCTATTGGGAGAATATAGAGAGATGAGAGAGGATATATTAGGACAATAAGATGGCTGGTATAGGATAGAGTGAATAATGTGCATCTGAGAGAGACTAGAAACTGATGAGGTAATTCCAGCCAGTTTAAGTATTTTGGAGAGTGACAATGATGACATTTATAGGTTTGGTGGGCTGCAAATCTGGCCACCTTGTTGTAGGTCGATTCTAGTTTAGCTAGGAGTGAGGAGTTGAGATTTGTTAATATTTGAGAGCTGTACAATAGGCTAGGTAGGACATAAGTTTGTCAGAGGGTTACTTTAGCTTTGTTAGTAAGGAACTATTTATTTCTGTATGGGAGGGCAGGTTTTTGGTGAGTCTTCCTAATACAGTTACTTACATGCACGTCAAACTTAAGTTGGTCATCAATAATGACATCAAGAAGTTTTGTAATAGATTCCACGGCAGTATGAATGTTATTGAGAGATAGTATAGAAAAAGTAAGAGCTTTGTTTTCTTTAAGCTTTAGAATTAATGGTTGTTAGAGAGCCAAGTTTCTTCCAAGTTAAAGAAAGTCTGAGTATCTGAGATAAGATCAGAGGGATTGCTGGCAATGGTGATAACTGCAGAGTCATCCACATATTGTGCAAGGGATGACAGAGGGCAGGAGGTATGGAGAAGATTATTAAAGATACTGAAAAGTAATGGGCCAAGAACAAACCCTTGGGGGACACCCATTCTAACAGGGAGAGGAGGGGAGAGAGCAGAGAGCCATCTTGCTGATTTAAATCGGTCAGTGAGATCGCTAGAAAACCAGACGACAGTAGAAATAGAGAAGTTAAGGTCAGTCAGTTTGTTCAGGAGGACAGGGTGAGGAAACCACATCAAAAGCTTTTTAAAGGTCAAGGAATAAGCAAAAGACAAGATTCTTTTTATCTCTGGCCAGAGAAGTAGTGTTTATGAAGGATTAGAGGGCAGTAGTATTGCTATGTGTTGGGCGAAAGCCATGTTGTGTGGGTGTGAGCAGGTTTCCTGTAGTAGGTGTTGCATGACTTGATTATGAATGCATTTTTATAACACTTTTGAAAGTAGTGAGAGAATAGCAATAGGTCTGAAGTTGGTAATTTCAGTGGAGTTACCTCCTTTTTGTATAGGTAGAGCATAAAATTCTTTCAGAGGGAAGGGACTTTAGATTCGGAGATGGAACAGTTTATAAAAATAGATACAAGGATAACTAGAGAGTCAGCTGCTACCTGACGGAAATAAGGAGGGATATTATCAGCTGATGTAGAACAGGGTTTTAGTTTGGAGAGTAGAAATTGAATATAGTTAGTAGTCACAGAATGTAAGGGAAAAATATTGGATCCATTTAAAATAGGAGAAGATTCAGGGTAATTAGTAGTGTTGTGTAGGGGACAGAATTTGACATCTTAGAGATGGATTCAATGAAGTAGGAGTTGAATATGTTAGTCATTTCTTCTGGTGTCTGTGTAGGGCAGGGCTTGGGAGATGAAGGGTTACCAGGATGCAATATTTGATTGACTGAGCTCCAGAATTTTTTGGGATTAGATTTTTGTGCTATAGGGGGATTACAAAAAAAGTATTTTTTTGTCTTTATTGATGTGTTTTTTTTTCATTAGATTTCTAAGCTTTATATTTTTGCAGATGAATGATGAGTTTAATTTTTACCCATGATTTCCACATCTTGTCTCTAGTTTTCATTAATGTGCGGGTAGCATTAGTTAGACATGGGGATATGTTTGATTTAGAATGTACTGTGCAGAGCAGTGCAAAAGAGTTCAGAATGTTTAGGAAGGTGGTGTTCATTGAGTGGACTGCTTCATCTAGGGGGAGTTGGGTTAGGTAAGTCCAGTTTATTCTAGAGAGGAGAGCTCTAAAAGTCTCAGGGGAGAAGTTAGATAGTTTGAGGCAGGTTATTTATATATATATGTGGTCTAGAGAAATGTGGGGTGAATCTAAGAACTTTTACAGGGGAGTGATCACTTAGAGAGTCAGGCAGGGTATCTGAGTTATGATATTTGTGGGGTTCTGAGACTAATATCCAGTTAATAAGACAGCTCAGGTTATGAGATTTGTTGGTATGAGTGGGAGTGGTGATAAGTTGTATAAAGCCATTTAAATTAATGGATGAAGTAGGGTTTGATGGGCAGAGAATTAACCAATTTATGTTTATGTCCCCCAAAAGGATTGTTTCATTAGAAATGTGTTGAGAGAAGTAGGCGAGAATATTTTCAAGTAGGGGAATGTTGTCCCCTGGAGGAATATAGATAGCTGCTACGGTGATAGTAAGCAGGTTTAAAACTAGCTGTTTAAATTTCACCTGAAGGGAAGGATGGGATAGGTTTGTCAAGACAAGTAAGAGTGAGGTGGTTAGAGTAGACAATGGCTACTCCACCCCCTTTTTTCTTTTGGCGGTCCAGTCGAAGTATGTTATAACCAGAAGGGAGAATATCTCTATCAGTGTTTTGTGGTTTCAAACAAGTCTTTATAATGGTGATAATATCAGGGCTATGATTAGCTATCCAGGCATGAAATTCGCTGACTTTAACACACTTCTAATATTTGACCAAAACCAACTTAGAAAAGCAATTCACTGGGTCTACACCATAAGCTCCATACCTCCACAGGAATAACAAGACCAAAATTCTTATAAACACACTTTATTCCAAACACAAATAAAGTTAAGCATTTTCGTCTCCCTCACCAAAACAGAGACTTCTTCACAACTAAGTTATTACTCTCATAAGCACCTCTTATATAATAGGTGTCATTACATTCTAGTTAATTAATTATACAATTTTCAAATTAAATTAAACATTCTGTAATTAAAGTGATCCACACCGCTCCATAAACTGACAACTTAAAACATTTATGTTAAAAGTTTAAAATGTTGAAGCCTTAAGAAAAATGCTATGTTACATCCAGAGCTCTCTTTTTTAACACTGGAGCCAAAATAATGTTCTCACTACTTCCTGGTGGTGTGAGAGTTTAACTTTATTGTCCAAAAAAGTTCTCTTAACTCCAACTGGAGCTCCCACCACCCATCTCAGGAATTTAATGGAACTTGTTCTAAGATTCCAAATTTAAATCTAGTGAAGTCCTAACATTGTAAGGAGTGCTTATACAGTGAATTATTCACATTACCCCTTGATATTTTGTACAAATGTTTGTAGATCCTTATTCTAAGTTTTCCTTCTGTCTTACTTATATAATGACTGCCACAATTTTTGCAGATTGAAATGTAAACTATACCTTTGCTGTTACAGTTTCCTTTAACATAAATGTTTTAAATTGTCAGTTTATGGAGTGGTGTGGATCACTTTAATTACAGAATGTTTAATTTGAACATTGTCTAATTAATTAACTAGAATGTAAATAACACTTATTATATGTTGTATCCATTTTCCTTTAATAAACACTCCTTACAGTGATAGGACTTCACTAGATTTAAATTTGGGATCTAAGAACAAGTTCCATTAAATGCCTGAGGTCAGTGGTGGGAGCTCTGGTTGGAGTTAAGAGAACGTTTTTGGATAATACAATTAATCTCTAACATACCACCAGGTAATAATGAGAACATTCCTTTGGCTCCAGTGTTAAAGAGAGATATCTGGATGTAACATAGCATTTTTCTTAAAACTTCAACATTTTATACTTTTAACATAAATGTTTAAAGTTGTTACTTTATGGAGTAGTGTGGATCACTTTAATTACAGAATTTTAATTTGTAAATTGTCTAATTAATTAACTAGAATGTAAATGACACCTATTATATAAGCGGTGCTTATGGGAATAATAACTTAGTTTTGAAGAAGTCTCTGTTTTGGTGTGGGAGACAAAAACACTTAACTTTCTTTGTGTTTGGAATAAAGTGTGTTCATAAGAATTTTGGTTTTGTTATTCCTGTAGAGGTATGGCGCTTATGGTGTGGACCTAGTGAATTGATTTTCTAAGTTGGTTTTGGTCAAATATATTGGCAATCTCATCTGCGTGTTTTTGTTTTACACACTTCTAATATTCATTGAGTAGAAAGATATGTGCTTTTTCTGGAGGAGTAGTGTGAGTTAGGTCTGGAGAGGTAATGTTATTTGCAGGGAAGGGAGGATTTGGACCTGGGTTTGGATGAATTTCACCTGATAGTAGTAGCAGAGTTTTAGGGAAGAAGTAAGTGCTGTAGATAGATGGATAGTAGAAGAGGTACTTAACTTTACTTTTAGTAAAGTTAGTGAGTGAAGGAGAAATTTTGATTTTAGGAAGGTGAGTATTCATAGGAAAGATGGATGAGCAAACAGTAAAAGATTGGAGTGTATGTGGGAAGAAGTTAGCATGAGTGTTTGTAGTTTCAAATTATGCAGGTGTTAGTTGGGTAGTATAGGAGGTGAGAAAGAAAAGAAAAAGTAGGGAAGGGAAGTAGAGAAAGGTTTGGATAGAGAAAGCCATGATAGGAGGAAAGTCAATAATAGTGGACAGGGGAGATTATAGTTTATATGAAAGAAAGATGAGAGTTTAAAACCTATGGGAAAGAAAAAAGATAATTGGGAAAAGTCACCAGTAGGAGTAGTGATGTATGGGTTGCTATGGAGGTTGGCTGAGCAGTCAAGTTATTATGTGTGTAGGAGTGGAACAAGTTTGGATTGGCCTGGGAAGAGGAAGGGGAGGATCTGGGAGAGAAGTATGAAGGGTTAGGTATATAAGAAATGAGGTGGGGGTGGGTAGGGGAGCGGAGTGAGCCCAAGTGTAGTGAAGGCGTATGGAGTGTAGCTACACCTAGGTCATAAGGTCTCCCAGAAAAACAATCAATGAACAGGAGCTTCTACGGAGCCGATACAAACACGTTGATAGAGACAGAAATAAAAAACAGAAACCAGTACAATGAAGAACTATTAGATCATAAAGGAATCATCCTGAATGTGCGTGCTGGCAACCCAGGTAGTTACCATGACTCCCATATCTGGCACAACTGTCAATTGTATGAGATGTTTACTAGGGGTGATATCCCACAGGGTGATTTACAGGTTATGCACTGGAACTGTGGCTGATAATGCCCATCAGAAATGCACACACAACAATTGAAGAATGCTATAATGAGGCACAATTTCAAACAAGAAATATCATAAAATGTGTGTTTGGGCTGCTGAAATCACAGTTCCAGTGTGCCTAGATACATCTGTGCATACCTCTCAGTTGTACAGATTTTCAAAGAATTTCCCAAGCTTTGCCTCATATTTTTGGTTGGGTTTGCTTAAAATTGTGATTTTCTGGCAAATCGTTAAAGATTAAAGTCAGAAAATAATGACAGGCATTTGAGTTTCAGACTTCATATCATTCAGAAAATGCTTGCTAATGCAAACCCTGTTATTCTATCAACTTTATATGCCTGTAAGATCAATATTTAAAAATTGTCCCTCTTTTTGGGCCTTTGTCCCCCATTATTTATGGCTTTGTCCAGATTTTTTGCTCTAAGAGGTTGAGAGGTATGTACATGTAAAACAAATAAAAAAAACAAACAAACTAAACAACCTTACAAAGGGCTTGGTAATCTGGATATGGAGTGGCAGCACACAGACTGAGTCAGCGTAGTTACACTTCAAAACACTTTTTTAACAAAAATAAAATATATATATATATGTAGAAGTCAAGCGCTTTCATCTCCAAAATTGAAGACTTTATCAAGATGGAGCATGCTTCATTAAATTATCACTTTTAAAGCTCATTAATTGCATCATGGACCAGTCATGGCTTGGTACACATGAGTAATTCATAAATATTTAAAATCCTATGACAAAAGGTTTAAAGTTATACGTGCCTAGCGTAAATAAAACAATATATGCATCCAATGCCCTATATATGCTAACCCTTACACATAAAAAGTTATTAATTATTAATGTTATCAAGGTTATGTCCAGATACATTCAAAAGACAGAGTCAAAATTAAATATATATATATATATATATATATATATATATATATATATATATATATAAACAGTGCAATATATGCAACCTATTCACTATATATTATACCTAAAAACAATCATAAATATATCCAAATTTAATAATAAATTAATAAATTAATAAATAAATTCATTCTAAAAGCACTAATTATACCGCCACTAAATAGATAATAAAATGCATAAATACTAACATATAGATAAATAAATAAATAAATTTGCATATACCATAAAGACTATAAAAATATCTGTATATATATATATATATATATATATATATATATATATATATATATATATATATATATATATGTATACACACACACACATACATATATATGTATATATATATATATATATATATATATATATATATATATATATATATATATATATATATATATATATGTGTGTGTGTGTGTGTGTGTAAACCCCCCCAATAAAATACATTAAATGACACAAAAAATATAAAAATATATTAAAATATTAAATTATTACCTACCTAAGGCCTTTAATTTTAAAAAGCAAGTAATTACGATAGATGCATTTAAGCTTGGCCATTGAGTTGCATTTGTTCTCAATTGCCATAGAGCTTCCTTTTTTTCAAGATGCAATGGCCATGGTTTGTTAATAAAGTGTTTTTAAGTGTAACTACGCTGACTCAGATAGTTTGTGTGCTGCAACTCCATATCCGGATTACCAAGCCCTTTGTGAGGTTGTTTAGGTATGTACATGTGCTGAAACATTTATCATCTGTTCCATGCTCCACAACATTTTCTTGAGAAAACAGCTTCAGTAGGAACTGCAAGGGGAAGGGCCATAAATCCCACCAGCACTGGCAAAGTCAACACAGCCACATGGAGGTGAGGAGTCAGAGGGGAAACTGCAGTAGCTGTGGGTGAAAGCAGACATAGATGTGCATAATATTGCCTCGTGCTAACCGAGAGGCAATGTATAACACAGATGCTCACCACCTAGGGGACTAACACCTTCATCTTATGCACATACATAGAGCGACATTGATGCCATGCAATATTCATGACCTTTACTTGCCCATGTCATGGCTGTGTACTGCTAGCATCAGACAATGTTAGCCCTGAACTAAAACTCTTGCAACTGCTAGATTTCCAAGGAAAGTGTTGAACCTGGAATAGAAAAATAAATGTCTAAGAATACAAACGAATGGCATATCCTTGCATACAGTTATTTGGTAATGTAAGTAAGTATAAGCTTGGTGATTCTTACAGCAATTATATCAACATATGTCACACTGACTTATGTAAATACATGTGTCATCTATCAACTAATAGGCCTTACATCTAAAATGCACAGATTTTCACTGAATGTCCAGGTTTTGGTTGCATATGTTTGTAATGGAAAATCATTAAATAGTTAAGTTAGAAAATAATGACACACATTTCAGTTTCAGACTTCATACCCCTCAGAACAAGCATAAAAATAGTCATGCAAAACCTGTTATTCTGTTCTCAGCTGTGCCATGCTGCTCAACTTCTTAGAGCAAGAACTCTGGACAAAGCCATAAATAATGGGAGGGACAATTTTTAAATATTTGTCTTATAACCTTAGAAAGTTCATAGAATAATAGGTTTTGTGTTGGAATGAATTTTTCTGAAGGGTATGAAATCTCAAATGTGTATCATTTTTTGCATTTTATCTTTAATGAGATGTCAATGATTTGTCAGAAAAGCACAATTTTTTGAAAAATGGACCAAAAGTATGAGGCAAAAATCTGGACAATTGGGAGGTATGCAGTTGTCTAAGTATGTAAAACCACAATGTTAAAAAAGCTTTCCACTGTTGGGCCTTTGTCAAACGTTTATTTTGGCTTGCTCCAGCTTTGCTGGTCTAAGAGTTTTGCAGGGGTGTACACACTACAAAAACCTATAAGTAAGCAGTATAATCTGCAAAACAGCATAAAAAACAGATGTACTAAATATTAAGTCAGCTATGCACCCTGAGCTTCAGACCAAAGACTTATGTATCCCTGAATCCAAAAGTTAGAAAACAAGGATACGTCACAGTTATAATTTGGGAAGGGTGTTGTGTGTTTGTGTTTGTGGAGGGGGCTCTCATGAGGTCTAGGCTGACACAAAAGGTAGTGAGTGTCTGTGAGTAAGTAAACGAAACAGGCAGATATTTGGATAAAGTATCAAATGGCCAGTGAGACAAAATAAGCTTTAATCCTTATGACTGACCTATGTAACTGTTATGTGTGTATGTCTGTATGGGCACCCCAGGTGAAACTGGTGTGTAAGTGTCTGCAAGCACACAGACAAGCACTGTGCTAGCTCTACATCTTGGTATGTTGGGCAGGTGTGAGACGTGCATCTTAGAGGTGACAGTTCATCATTGTCGCCCCCAACCCCAAGAAATGGCTCTGAGTTGCACTGATACATCCAAGCCCATGGTCAGATACACTACTGCTAGCTGAACATGATTTATGTCTGCTGGATGAGGTCTCCTCATGAATATACCCAGGACCATGATCCCATGGCCTGCTATGTCTGGGTGTGGACAGCTCAACCACTGATGGAGCTGAGGAAGTAGTGTCACTACAGGAACATGATTGGGCTGGCCACATCATGTAATTTCAGATGATGTGGCAGTCCTATGCCCACATGGATGCATCCCACTCCCAGCAGATGTTCCATCACAGACACTGCCAATTTCAACATGTCATTCATGGATTCATGAAATCAGCAACACAATGGAGGCAGTCTTGCACGTCAGACTGTGCCACATATACAACCGTAAGCATTTCCGTCAGAGGCCCTATTGGAATGTGCCTGCACTTCCATGATGGCCATAAACATACGCTGATTGGCAGATAAAACACATCTGGATTAGGTGGAGGATAGACAGTAGGCCTCCTCTGAGCAGTCCTAACAACTCTCATGTATGGCACCTCGCCCACACTTTCGTTATAGCCAGAGTCAACAGGCACTGAAGCTGCAGTAACAACACTACCCTGATAAAGTGTTTCACCCTCCACCTGTCCAATATCTGAGGGCTGACTGAAATTGATTTGCATAGGCCTACTGGCTGTGTCTGATGGAATTACAGGGAATGACTGAATGTCAACCTCAGTGTCAGATTCAACCTCTGCAACCCCAGATTGTGCATGTATTTGGCCACCATCATCATCAGAGTTTGCTGATACTTTGACATCAGGTGGTAAGAGTCCTACACCTCTACTGTCATGATCACCTGTGGGAATAAACAACAAACACTGGAAAGAAATGAATAGTTACCAACTAAAGTTTAATATATGCTAACAAACTAACACTGGTACCACTATCACAGCAATACACACACACCCCTGACCCCCACCTCACACATATGGATAAATGAGTATTTCTGTGAAATACTCATCAGTACTGAAATAAAAATGTTTGGCTTACCATGGCAGATGACTCCATATTTGCTATGAAGGATGGTCTTGGAAGAAGTTAAAAAAAATGTAAGGATACCATCATCACAATAAAATAACAAAGGGGATAACATTTCTGCCTTTATATATTCATTAACATACATTTAACTGAAACTGGGATGACACATCCACCACAAACCCATGTGTAATGAACCAGAATGTGTTGTTAACTATATCAATCTATAAGTAGCCCCCCCCCAAAAAAAAAAGTTATTAAATTAACTTAACCATTATTTTCAATATTTTCCTGTACAAGAAATATTTAAAAATTGACATACATAAGCCTTTCTGGAAGCTGGGACATACAGCAGCACCAACATCAGTCACATGCTGTTATGCACTTTCTACTGAACTCTTTGGATCCCTGACAGTGGATGGGAAGTCTTCATTTGGTGTCAGTTGAGCTTTGTAGAAGAACCCCCACCCCCCATAGCCAGCTGTCCATGAGCCACTGCAGCTGCTCTCCTTTGGGCCGATAAAATTATGTCAGTAACCCTATGACAAACTTGATCACATGTCTTGCTGTGTCCCATACAATCTTCACATCATTCCCTATCTGGTTCCAAATTTGCATTCTTCCAAACATATATCCACATCCTCTTTCAAGCAGAAAGGCATCATGTTGCTGAAATGCTTGCACAATCATGTTACTTTCTCAGTCATTGAAGGGGGGGGGGGTGCATGGACTGGGATGCTTGGGCGCGATAGTCTTGGGTGACATAAAACAGAAAAGAAGGATACTACACATAAATATCACATAAATAAAAGCCTGCTTAGATATAATACATATTATTAGGTTTTCAATTTTACCTACTATGAAATAAAACCTTTTTCAGTTATTCAAATATAAAAAAGGGTTATGTAGTTGTAACATATCACAGTCACACACAAACAAGAGTTTTAGCCAAAACAAGAATTAGCAATAGCAAAACAATCCTCTCTAATAACATTTTGTTTGTCCCAACATAAAAATAGACCTTGGCTCCTGCACCCATGAACACCAGGCAAGTGACATTTTTGTACAAAATAAAGGAATAAAACAGCAGCAAATTGCTATAAGTGCTAGCAAGCAAACTATCCCCAAAACATGTGCACATATTTGCAACAGAAAAGTAATTTTTATGCAATTGCCAGTCACTTCTACTTGTGCCTACAATTCCCCTAGAGGTGTCTATGGATCATCCTAGAAGGCTAACATCCCTTTGTGAATGACAGTATATGATGTTTACATTTCACTGAAATAACAATAGAAGAGGATAAGGAGAAGCAGCTGTCACATTAACACTCGTAATGAAAGCAAATAAGGCTGTGCATCTGAGAAAGTAAAATAACTTGTCAAAAATACCTATGCATCAGTAAGCTTCTAGGAATTGAAGGTAAACCAAAATTAACACAAGTACAACCAACTCAGAAGTGTGCAAGTGCCATATGTCTTGTTAATAATGTGGATGATTCTGGACTTGCTTGTATGCAGAATGATTTTCATTCCTACTACACAGCTGTTTCTGTGGCAAAGAGAGATATGACACCTTATTATGGTTTTGTAGGTTCATTGATGTAAGAGTTCAAATCCAGACTTTTGTAAAAAAATCTTTCATGTGTACTAACATTTATCTTGTACTTTTGTTTATTTTATAGATTTTTTCATAGATAGGACAAGTTTAGCTTTGCTTTTCATGTCTGTGTGTCACTTACTGTCATGCAAACCTGCAATAATGGCCTGCACATGAAGCAGACAGAACATCGGCAGACAGGATGCAGCCATTTCTCAATTTCAAAAAGGGTACATTGTGAATCTTTATCTTTTCATTGAGCAAACATTCTCAGTGGTGTTGCATGACAGGTAGCCACCTTCTCCAACACTTGCAGATCTAAAAAACCTGCAGAGAGGAAGCAGACATTAGACAATTTTGTAACAGATACATTCTATCAAGCATGTTGGACATCATGCAAATATGCTAAGGGGCGTTGCATGATGGTTAACATACAGAAGTTACTATTGAATCTGTTGTTTAACTGCTTGTGGCAGCAGGTTTAAGTCTAGGGCTGCTTTACAGATGACGCTGGATTCTAATACAGCAAATTCCAAATATTTTTTACTGTTGTTCAATTTTATTAAAATTCAGATGAAAAACATATTGCACACACTCAGTTTTATTAAGAGTTGTATGCTCAGTTTTGATAAACTCATATGAATTATTTGTGTAACTGAGGGTATAGAGACGAATATGTTCCTGTAAACATAATTGTGTTGTCTGGCCTTGGATGGTCTTCAGACTTCAATAATACTCATACATATGGGGATGTATAAACCAGGACATTGTCAGGTCACACACACATACACAGTTAACCCCTTAGTCAGTCATGTATACGTATATATAAATAATGAGTGTTGGAGAAATTTAATAAAGCCTACATGGTCTTTTTTTTACCATGTAGGCATTGTGGCATGTTGCTTACATGAAAGTAAGCAGGTTTGTGATCCAGTAAGTAGAGCTGAGCAGCGTGCACGAGCGTGCCAACATGGGAAGTTCCATGGCATGTAAATCACATCATAAAGAGGTAAATGTCATGCAAATGAGGCAAGTAGAGTGATCCAGGAAGCAGATAGGCAGCACTGCTGACTCCGTGTCGTTGTCCATAGTGTACATGGAAAAATTCCATCTACAGGATATCAGACAGACAATAGGGGTTGTAAAAATACTGGTAGATGAACAGAAATGTCATAGCACTTACAGATATGACCAAAGCTATCCACTGTGTGTCCATAAATGTAAGGGAAACAATTTAAAATTATTTTATTTTTTTAATGATCTGGGTATGTTTGCTCAGCAAGCCACAGTGCACAAACATGCTTTAATGAAAAAAAAAAAAAAACTAAATAAAGAAATAAATAAATAATGGTGGAAAAAGCACAATTAATAGTATGTGACCCTGTGTGGAGTATTTGCAATGATGGAATGGTGCTGTGCCTAATGAGGTAGGGCCTGGAACTGTGTAGTTTGCAGGCTGTCTGCACGGATCCCTATGCAAATAAGGTGGGGTAACTGAATAGCATGAATGGGTATCTGTGTTGGCATATCTCTTCCACGTAGGCACAAATCCATGTTGGTGTTAACAGAAGTAATAACTGACATCAAGAAGGAGTGTGTCTGAGGACCTGTAAGCTCATTGTAGCTCAGCTGTGCCTGTTTGCATGGCGCACCTCTGTGCTCAGCAGGGAGGTGTGTACACTGGCTGCTAAGCTTTGTTTACCTTCGGGGCATGTGTTTCCTCATGTTTGCATGGTGTGCCACTGTGCTGAGTGTGACCTTTTAGGGGGCAGGGACGTCGGGAGGCATACGCACTGTACTGATTTCAGTACAACATTTTTAGAAGGGGGGTAGCTTTTTTGAAAAAAAAAATGTACATGTTTAAAGGGTGTTGGCTCCTTTAAGGAGCATACCAGCCAGTCGGAAGTGAGCTCACATTATGTCCGGCTGGCTGCGAGCGGGAAACTCGCAAATTGCGATTACAATCGCAAATGGATTATCACTGAGGTGGTGGAAGGCAAGCAAGGGCTCGGAAGAGGTGAGGAATTGAAGTAAGCATTCGCAAATGGATTATCGGAAGAGGTGTGGGTGTGCTGGCTGCGAGCGGGAAACTCGCAAATTGCGATTACAAATGGATTATCACTGTCAAGCAAGGGCTCGGAAGAGGTGAGGAAGGCAATGTAATTCAAAAATGGATTATCGGAAGAGGTGTGTGTGTTGGCTGCAAGCAGGTGAGGAAGGCAATGTAACTCGCAAATTCCAATTACAAATGGATTATCACTGACAAGCAAGGGCTCGGAAGAGGTGAGGAAGGCAATGTAATTCACAAGTGTGTGGCGAGGAAGGCAATGTAATTCACAAGTGTGAGGTGAGGAAGGCAATGTAATTCACAAGTGTGAGGTGAGGAAGGCAATGTAATAATTCACAAGTGTGAGGTGAGGAAGGCAATGTAATAATTCACAAGTGTGAGGTGAGGAAGGCAATGTAATAATTCACAAGTGTGAGGTGAGGAAGGCAATGTAATAATTCACAAGTGTGAGGAAGGCAATGTAATTCACAAGTGTGAGGAAGGCAATGTAATTCACAAGTGTGTGTGTGTGTGTGTAAATGCCCCCCACATAATACACCTGCTGGCTATAGGTGTTCAGGCTCAAACCCTGTACCTTTGCTTCAGGGTAAGAACAGCCTAAAGTCCCTAACCACCACCATTTCTGAACTTTGTTCAGATTTGCTTTTCTAATGGTTGTGAGCTATGGTGAGAACTGAAGTTGTATTTCTCCCATTATTGTTTTTGATGTTTGTCCAGGTTTTTTGTGCTAAGGTGTGAAGTGAGAACTGAATTTGTATTCCCTCATTATTGGCTTTGTTTGTCCAGGTTTTTTGTGCTAAGAGGTTGAGAGCTATCTAAATGATAGCCATTAAGTTTGTCTTCCTATTTTTCAAACTGCTGATTTAGCATAGTGATAACACAGCATTTTATTCTAGCAACTTTTAAAAATTATACAAGCAATGTTTAAAATGTGTCCCTGTTTTTTGGGCTGTTGCCCCCCCCCCAATAAATGTTGGCTTTTTCCAGATTTCTTGTGCTGCAAAGTTCAGAGATACAGTTGAGTGTCAACATTTTACAAGGAGCTGAGAGCTGCAGGGGAACTTAAGTTTAGTGCTGCTTATGAGGAGTCTGCTTGTACTGTTAATAGCACAACAGGTAGTGTACTTGCTTTTGATGCAGAAGGCTGTGGGTTCTTCTCCCACAGTAGGTAGATGCATTGCTGATACTGTACTGTGTTGTAAAGGGGGGTGGATGCTGTAGTCTGTTTTGGCGAAGATATCTAGTAGTAACTATGAACTTGTTATCAGTTTGCCATCCATTCCCTATTGCAATATTACTAGCGTATCATTGTTTTTAATGCAACATAGGCAATTTATTCCTCAAGGGCAACAGGCACATTATTTGTAGATGAAACCATGAAATATAAAAGTTGTTTGCTAGCAGCAGCCTCTTCATTAGTTACAGATTTAACATAGGCAATGTATTCCTCAAGGGCAACAGGCACATTATTTGTAGATGAAACCATGAAATATAAAGTTGTTTGCTAGCAGCAGCCTCTTCATTAGTTACAGATTTCTCTAATGTGGAATTATGTAGATGGCTTTTACTAGTTCAGAGATTGTGCATATTTACTGATACTGGTGGACTGTAGAAGTTTGAGTAGACTTTTATGATGGAAGGTGTATCAAAGAGCACGTGTATGTTTTATGTGCAAGGGGCCTATGATTTGAAAACAGCCCAAAGTTAATCTTCATCTGCCACTGGCAAAATTTATTTTCTTTGAATGTGGGTTTCAATGCTGTTCAATGAATGTGAGTTTCAAGGGCAGAGAAGTTTTAATGCTAAGTCTAGTTTCATTGTGAGAACTGCATTGCTTTGTTTAGCAGATATTTATTGGTGTTCGTGCTGTAAAATGCAAAATAAAACTTTTTCTGGCAAATCATTTAGGAATGAAGTCACTAAATAATGACCGATGTTAAGTTTCAGACGTCATAATCTTCAGAAAAATGCATGCTAAAGCAAGACCTGATATTCTAGCAACTGTCTTAAGTTTATACAAGGTCAATTTTTAGTACTGTTTGTATGTTCCCCCAATATATTTGGCCTTGTCCAGATTTCCTGCATTAAGAGGTTGAGAGGTATGTGCAAATAAATTGGTTTATAGAATTAGGAATATCCAAACCTCTCAACTGTCCCCAATTTTGGCTCAAAATGTTGCTCTCCCCCTAATAATCTCTCCGCAAAATAGCAATCTTGGAAGAAAACGTGGAGGGTTTACTTTACTTTCATAAATAACTGTAATGATCAGAGTTATACATTACTTTTATTTCAGAAATGCATGTAGATTCTCTAATTTTGTCAGCTGCTCCAAGTTAACTGTGCTCATATTAAAATGGTGTCCCTTCTTTGACAGGTTCCCAGCTGTATTGTCTGGCAATTTTATATTTTTGCATCACATTTTTGGTCCATTTTTCATAAAATTGCGGTTTTCTGGCAAATTAGTGGCAAATTGTTAAAGACTGAAGTTAGAAAATAATGGCAGACATTTGAGTTTCAGATTTCATAACTTTCAGAAAATTCGTACTAATGCAAGACCAACTACTATTCTATTATCTTTCTAAGTTTATAAGAGCAATATTTAAAAAAATGTCCTTATTTTTGGGCCTTTGCCTCAGTTTTATTTATGAGTTTGTTGCTCTAAGAGGTTGAGAGGTGTGTGTGTGTGTGTGTGTGTGTGTGTGTGTGTGTGTGTGTGTGTGTGTGTGTGTGTGTGTGTGTGTGTGTGTGTGTGTGGTTGGTAGGTAGGTAGCATACCTCTCAACTGTCCAAATTTTGCAGAATGTCCAGATTTTTGCCCCATATGTTTTGTCTGTTCCTCATGTAATTTTCTAGAAAATCATTTGAAGGCTGAAGTTGCTAAATAATGACAGATATTTGAGTTTTAGACTTTCATGTCCTTTAGAAAAATTCATACTAGCACAAATCCTGTTATTCTAGCAACTTTCTCATACTAGCACAAATCCTGTTATTCTAGCAACTTTCTAAGTTCACGAGAGCATTATTTAATATCTATCCCTGTTTATTTTAGGCTTTGTCCATATTTCTTGCACTAAGAGGTAGGTAGGGGTGTGTGTGTGAATGAAACATCCTAGTTAGGGGTAGCAGGTGGTTAGTAATTTATTCAAGCTCAAAACCTGTACCTTAGTTACGGAAAACAAAAGCATAAATTCTGTACCCCAACTACCATGCTGCATTTTTCAAAGAACTGACATTTCAGGTTAATTTTTAATTCAAGGAACCAAGTTTGAGTGAATTTATATTATATTACTGAAGAGGCATTACAGCGAATGCCTCTTCATCGACACTAAAAGAGCGAACCATGAATTACGAGAATGGCCGTAGCTTGGCTGGGGGGGGGGGTAGCAGTTTGAGAGCTGTGAGTACAAATTTGAAAATCCTAGCTACACCCCTGTTAGGGGGTGTGTGTAAATTGACTGCTGAGCTTTGTTTACGTTCACGGTGCTTGTTTCCACATGTTTGCACAGCTCTCTGCCTTGCTGAATGCAATGATATATTAATTAGTTGTGACCCTTGTTTAACATAAAACTAGGTCCAGTAAATGATGTTAATGATATACTAGACAATTAGAATGTATCATAAATAGCCGATCACACAGTAAGCACCTACAGTAGAGCACTACAAAGTATGCATACACCCTACATTCTGATTTTTAAACCATACTCTACAGTATTATAGTACAGACTTGGGAATTTTAGCTGAAAGCATGATAGGGGCTGCTGCAGGTCTGCTGTATCTGTATGTGCTAGATGCCAAAGTCAATTCTGATGCTGGTGCTGCTGACAATAGGCATTGGCAGAAAAAGAAAAGAGTGTTCAGGCCCAGGGAAACCTTCCAGGAGCTACATGAGCTGGAGATTGTAGAGTGCTACAGGGTGGACAGGGAAATACTACAAAAATTCACTGAGCTCTACCACCCTCAACTTAAACCAAGAGCCAACAGAGGGGAACCCATCCCAGTGGAAACAAAGGTATGTGTAGCCTTTAGGTTAATAGCCAGAGGTAACTTCCAAAGACCAACTGTGGACATGATGGTGGTTTCACAGGCATCAGCATCCTGGGTACTCCACCAGTTCCTGGATGCCATGCTACCACATGCTAGTGAGCACATTTATTTTCCCCTAACCCCTGAGGTGATGACCAGCAATATGCAGCACATCAACCATGTAGCCCACTACCCTGAGGTACTGGGTGCCATAGATTGTACTCATGTACACATCAAGGCACCAACCGGTGAGCAGGGTAAAATCTACACCAACTGCAAGGGGTTCCACTCCAACTGCCATGTTATATGCAATGCTCAGGGCATTATCATGAATGTGTGAACTGGCAGCCCTGGCAGCTATCACAAGTCCCATATCTGTCATGCATCAAAGCTGTACCAGAAATTTGCTAGGGGGACATCCCATATGGCCATTTACTGGGGGATGCTGGCTATGCCCTGGAACCGTGGATGATGACACCCATCAGGAATGCACAAAAAACCCACAGAACAATGCCATAATGAGGCACACACACAAACTAGGAACATCATAGAGCATGTGTTTGGGCTGCTGAAGTCATGGCTCTGGTGCCTTGATATATCTGGTGGAGCCCTCCAGTATCACCAGCCACTGGTCCTCTTCAAGAAAAATCTTTATGAGTGGATGAGAAATAGAAAATTAACCCCAGGGATCACTCCAGTGGCTTTACTTAACAGAGGCACTGGGAACTAAGGTCAGGTGGCATGGTGCCAGGGTAATCCTAGGAGCTAAGCTTGTAAAGGCTCCAGAGTCATTAGCCTACTACACACCTATGAACCTATGTGCACATATGTTCACAGTATGTGCCATCCTACACAATATCATCCTATGGAAACAGCTGCAGCAGGATCAGCAAAGGGAAGAGATACGCAAAGCCCCACCAGTGCCTAGGTCACAGCCACACTTACAAGAGGACTCAAAGGAGGATCCCTCTGATGATGTCCCTGTAGGCAGACGTAGGCATGTCAAGTAAGCCCTGGAATTGGCTAAGAGACAATGCATAGCACATTCACTGACAACCTAGAGCCCTAGGCACTGACACCTTACTCCTACTCAAATACATATATTAAAATAGCAGATGCCAGGCAACCTGCACAACCTATATCTATCCAAGTATTGGTTGTGTATTGCTTGCATCACACAAAGTCAGCCCAGAACTGCAGGTCTCCAAGCTGCTACATTTGCAGGGTAAGTCTCTAAGCTACACACCAATTCTAAGGATTACTATAGTATAGCATATGTATGGATCTTCTGCTGTTATGCAAGGAAATATAGTGTACTAATTGGATATATGTAACATCCACATGGGACTACAGATACGGAGTCCAATAATATGTGTTCCTTAATAGTCACTAGGCCTCATGGTTGGAATATTCACTACATCAGTCAAGGGAGATGTTGAACAGTTGGCCCACATGACATTTGGACTGCTGTATATCCCAGCAGATCATGTGCCATTGTTTCCCCACCCCCAACACAGCAGTGTACCCATACAATTTTTTTAACAGAAAATCACCTATGATATATCAGTGGACCAGGCAATCTCAGGGCTGTAACATAGATATTGCTCACACCATTGTATGTCTCTCTTCAAACAGGGTAACAAAGTACATATTTATGCTGTTGATTTTGTGATGAATGTCGCTTCTCTCTCCAGTGACCTGAGTGGCTCAGTGGAATAGAAACGCTAGTATGGATGATGGTGTTGATGGTTCTAATCTGGAATTACTCACATCTTTTGCATGTGAAGTAGTACTATGTTGGTGTTTTCACAGACTGTCATACCTCTTACTGCAAGAAATCTGTACTAAGCCAGTAAGATTGGTGGGGACACAGGCACAAACATAGGGTCGTATTTCAAATATTGTCCCCATAAACCTAGAAAGTCACTGGAAGTAAAGGTATTATATTATTACATATGTTCTGAAGGGTATAATGTCTGAAACACAAATGTTTGTCTGTAAGTAGTATAATGTAGTGATGTCAATATTCAATACTTTACCAGAAGACCACAAATGTATGAGGAACAGGCCAAAGATGTGAGGCAAAACTCTGGACAATATGTGGAAATCAGGACAGTTGAGAGGGAAGCAGACTGTCAGTCTGTTGGTGGTGTAACATTACCAATTGCAGTCACAGATTAAGTACAGCACACAGCTGCGGAATGCTGTGGCCAGTTAGAGTGAAATGCAGTACTGCAGAAACTGGGGTGGATGTTAATGTTTGCAACATACAAAATCCCAGACTGCAGTGCAGGTAGGTGTGGACTGGAGTCATCTTATTAGTACTGACAGTCCCACTGGGCATGCCCATACACTTAGTTAAAATGAATGAAATCCTGTTGCCCCTTCATCAAAATGATCTGTTATGTATAAATATCTAAAATGAGTGAAATCCTGTTGCCCCTTCATCAAAATTATCTATTATGCATAAATATCTATACAAACAGATATACCTATACATATCCGTCTATCACTATCTTTTTTCACATGCATAGTATAGCTATTGCTATGTAGTAACAAATAGATATGTATTGATATACTTTATCTATAGACCAGTAAAACCACACAAAAAACACCAACGACTTGAAATAAGATGCAGAAAATGACAGACCACCACAGGTTCCACTCCACAATAATTTATTTTAGTGCTTTCATCTTAATAAATGTCAGACTTCTTCAGAATAAACAATTATTTTAATACTATTATGTAATAGAAATGTTTTTTTATATGTATGTTTTTAAAATGGTCAACCTTTTTAATGTGTATTTCAAGAATTTGTGCTTTTATGTCGGGGAACATGGGAGGGGATTGCTGTGTTGATTTGACCAATGAGAGGGCAGAAGTGTGTATATGAAGTACTGCACTTACTGTATTGTTTATTCTGAGGAAGTCTGACATTTATTAAGATGAAAGCGCTAACATAAATCTTTGTGGAATGGTACCCACGGTGGTCTGTCATTTTCTGCATCTTATTGCAAGTCGTTGTTATACTTTAGCTATATATATTAAAATGATGCATACACTCCCCATATATCTACATAACACATATACATATCATACACACATGCAGCTACAGTTATATATACATCCATATTATATACAGAGATATGTGTGTGGATGACTGCATTGTCTGACATACACTAATAATGGTGAGCAAATCTCCACTATCACACAGCCATACTGTTGCTCAAAGGATACAAGCTAAGGGTGCAACAGTACAAATTCCACTTACCCACAGACCCCTGTGCCTGCTGGATGTCACCACATAGACAGACACAGGTGAGCAAGTGAGGTAAAGTATAATGTTGTCAAAGCATGTATGGACAGGGCAACTTGTCCCTGCCCACTGGTATGCCTATGTAACTGCAAGCAGCCACATATGGCCATACTGCTAACTTTACCCACATATCTAGGATAATTACAGTTATCCTACTGCTAGGATACTAGATACGGATAACATTATATGAAGCAATATTACACTGCAGGCAACAGATCCTGGTCAACACAGGCCTAGTTTCTGTAATGCACTAGTACTGTGCTTGCAATCGCACATACAACAAATTTAACTTGTGGTGCTTGCGATAAGTACTGTGAGCTATAGTGTATAAGACTAGATAGGTAGGGGTTCAAATCTCACACCAATGCACTTGGTGCGTGATTGTGTCAGAGTTGTGTATGTGTGTGTGTGTGTGTGTGTGTGTGTGTGTGTGTGTGTGTGTGTGTGTGCGTGTTCCTGCAAATGAGCAGACATGCCTTCATGGGCTATCCATCTGCAATAGTTCCACACTTTCTGTCCTTGTAATTTGCTGTTGCTGTCCACAGTGCCCTCTCCTACAAGGCCAGATGATGTCAGCCACCATAAGACTACCAGCTGACAGTATAACAGCCGATGTAAGTTGTGGCACATGCAGTAAGTGCCATGATCTATAATGCAGAAGACTAAATAAGTAGGGGTTCTAATCACACTCCAGATCACTTGGTGGGTGACTGCATCAGAGTATGTGTTTACCTTCCTGCAAATGAACAGACATGCCCTCATGGGCTATCCATCTGCAATGATTACCCACTTTTTGGCCCTATAACTTGCTGCTACCTTCCACATTGCCATCTCCTACAAGGCTTGATGAAGTTAGCCTCCTTAAGACTACCAGATGACAGTATAATAGCAAATGTAAGCTGTGGTGCATGTGATAAGTACTGTGATCTGTAGTGTGTAAAACTAGCTAGGTAAGGGCTCTAGTCTCACGGCAGCACACTTGGTGCATGACTGTGTCAGAGTGTGTGCATCTTCAGGCAAATGAGCAGACATGCCCTCATGGGCTATTTATCTGCAATGGTTATACATTTTCTGACCCTGTAACTTGCTGCTACCTTCCACACTACCATTTTCTAGAAGACCTGATGATGTCAGCCACCTGAAGACTACCAGCTGACAATGTAATAGCATATGTAAGCTGTGGGACATGCAATAAATACCATGCTCTATAAGGTATATGACTAGATAGTTAGGGGTTCTAATCTCATTCCAGCCAACTTGGTGCGCATGTATATATCTGTATGGCATAACCTTGGTAGCCTAGATATATGTAGGGTTTTACAGTGTTTTATTTGTAGCAGGTGATGTGCTCCCTCAGAAGGACTGACCCCAACAAGAACTGCAAATGTCATCAAGCATAATATGTCCTAAAATCATAGTACTAGCAGCCATGAGGTGTATTCTATGCACCACTGACTGTGATCTGTAGTATGTAACATTATATAGGTAAGTGTGTGTACCTATATACAGCCAACCTGCACTATGTGTGTGCCTTGGCATGTCGAGTATGCACTGATTGAAAGTGGTGCTAGCCTCAATGTAGCCATGTGTTTGTGTGAGCATATTAGAGCATTTTACAACAGGTTATAGAACCATGGGACATATGGCTTGAACACAGAGAGTACTGTAACCTTCAACTGTCACTGTTTGGAAAGATGTGTATGAATTCACTGTTGTAAACCAATACTGAGAGGTTTTGGATGTACATCCCAGATTGGCACAGGTATACTGAATGTGAAAGTCATCACAGCTATCACTGAGTGCAATGGCATCCTTTCCATGTCACTAGACAGGAATACTGTGCAACTGTAGCAGCCACACAGGTTCCAAAGTACACCAATACACATTGCAGAGAACATGCCCTATGGAGTCCATATCAGGACCATACATGTGTCACCTGTGCTACTCACCAACAACATCAGTGTGGTATGCATAGTACATTCAGGTGAGACAGGTATGTAACACAGGCAGTACACCCTACATGAAACAGGCCCCCTTTGCATGTCACTCACACATCTGCTGTGACACATCATGTGCAGGTTACACATTGGGATGCAGGACACAACAACTGTAACTGTTGCTGGGCAGCTGCTGGTACTGGACAAAGGATGTATGTAGATGTGTTATCTCCATCAAAACCCTGGTGGCACTTATGAAGGGTAGCAGACCTTCTCCCAGATTCAGGATTCATGAGTATACCGAATGCCAGCATTGTACTTGTTAGCCTGTTATACACATATGAACCTATGGAGCCATACAGTTATAGTGCTGTACCTTGCTGATGCAATAAGTCCACTGTGCTGACATGCCATCCTGTGCTGCTTTATTTCTGTTGTGTATCCATAGGTTATCCCAACAAACTCCTGTAGCAGAAATATAAACATGCCCCTGACACACCTGTCATTGTGTAACTATACAGCCAGTTCAAATGCATACAACATAAGGACCACATAAGGTACACAACTATATGTGGTGTACACGTGACAAATTCCAGCATAGACTATCTGTCTGTAACCACTACAAGTGACATGGTGAGACAACACTGCATTACACAAGTACATGTTAAGTAATATAGGCACCCTGTGCATCAGACCCACAGCTTCATTTCCCTGCATTGAAGTCAAGGATGACAGAGATGTGGCACAGGTACCATCACTTGCACATGGTGTTGTGTGGGGGTGCAGGAGGCTTAGGCTGGCCCAAATGGTAGACAGCACGTGTGTGAGTCAGGGGGAGCATGTAAGATGGACCATGGAGAGATGCTGTGTGTATCTGTAGGTGACCTGCATTTGACAGTGTGTGAGTGTTGAATGTACACAGACAAGCTCAGTGCTAGCCCTACACATGTGTATGTTGGACAGCTTTGGACCATACATGGTAGAGTTGACAGTTCACTGTCTCCAGCCCTGAACACGGGAATTGGCTCTGCCAGGAGTTGCACTGGTAAATCCATGTCCAATGTCAGAAGCAGTGCTACCTGATGGAGACTGCTGTCTGCTGGGACCTTGTCCTCTGCAGGAATGCCCAGGACTACAAGCTCATGGTCTGCTACATTGTGGTGTGGACAGCACACTCCCTTCTGTACCACTGGATGTACTGCCACTACTGGAGCGTGAGTATGCACAGCCATGTGGACTCTCAGCAGATGGTGTTGCTGACCTATGTCCATGGGTCCAATGCTCAACTCCAACCACACGTTCCAGCACAATGTGCAGTCCAAGACAGACACTGTCTCAGCCCACCATCTGTCCACTGCATCAGTCAACTGATATAGGGTGTCCCCAATTTGGTGCTAACTGTCAGAGATGTCAGACTGTGTGGCATCCATAACCCTAAGCATATGCCTGGTGCTCCATTCAGAAGATGCCTGTGCCTCCGTGATGGCCCGAAACATGCACCAGGTGACCCATGATGTGACACCTGCAACAGGTAGTGGACAGACAGCAGGCCTCCTACAAACACAACTGTAAATCTGCCTATGTGGGACCTCACCACCTCTCTGTCTATGGACAGTGTCTACAATCACTGGAGCCATAGTTACCACATTTTCCTGTTCAATGGCTCTACCCTCTGACTGTCCAATATATGTGGCCTCCGGGGATGCAATATATGTGGGTATACAGACTGTGTGCTTTGACAATGGGGGGCAGAACAGTGATGTCTACCTCTGGGACAGATTCAGCTCCTGACACCCCCACCTGTGCTTCACTGTGGCCACTATCATCATCAGTGTTTGAGGAGTCACTGACATCAGGTTGTGTAGGGGACAGACTCCAACCCCCACAGTCACTTGCAATAAGAATGAAAAAGCAGTACATTAATACCTGCACTATTGTGTACAAAAAACATCCAAGACTCCTAACAATGAAGACCCTCTTCTGCATTAGTGGTCAAATAACTGCCTTCTCTGTCTTCGTCCACAAAGCACTACCTCAGAACACAATTCAAATTTGACTCAGGACTTTTATAACCATTACTTGAAGTAAATCAAGTCAAACATGACCAGTAATATTTACCTTTTACTTACTCAGTATGACACTACAATTGCAAAAACAACACATAAAATCCAGTACAATTCTCTTCACAATTATATGGAAATGCACATTTCACTGCCTAATGTATTTGTCTTCAACCTGTTGTATATAAAAGGCATTTTAAATTCCTTGCCTCATTTAAACCAGGAACCTTATCTGCTCTTACCTCTGACTGCCAAAGTATATCTGCTTGTTGAACTACACTCATGTGACTACCCACTCCCGAAACCTTAGATACCGCTTTCAGAGTGCCATTTAAAAACATCCTATGCTATCTACATACATAATTAAGTGCATTATTCATAATATATACATAGGGCATTATTCTATCCCTTAACCATACTAGACTATAATTGTTCCTTAACAAAAGAAGTGTTATACTTGCCAAGGGCAGCACCATAGCCTTGGGCAATACCTGATGGACCTGTGAAAAGTTGAGGGTGGGGTAATGTGAGTACCACTGCATGTTGCAGCAAAAGTTAATATGTCCATATATCTCACATTTACAGTAGCTACTCTGTTACTTGTTGTTTTGGTCCCAATCTGCTTATGAGTGTGTAGCTGAGGTTACACTGCCCACAAAAGCAAAGACCTGACCCCCACATACATGTATCTACAGCTTGACACACTGACTGCTACAGTATTACAGTGCTGATCACAGTAAGCTTACCTGCATGCTCCTCAGCTGTGGAAACTGTGGCACCCACCTCCACAATGTACAATGTGATGGATGCCTGGGAGTGGTCGCATGTGCCTAGGTATGCCAGGAATTCCACAGTGGTCGAGAGTTGCTCTTCTGCTGCAGGCATTCCACCAGTGACAGCACAATCTCTGGCTATATATGTTGCCTGTTGACATGCAGCATTAATCGTATCAGTTGCTCAGTGTTGAACCTGCTCATATGTCCTGCCCTGCTGGCCTGTGGCATTAATGTCACAGACGAGGTCTCACCACAATGCAGCCCACTGTTCCTTATTATTTCTCCCCCTGGATAACAGGATGTCATGATGCTGCCTTACTCCTTGCAAGATAATCTCATTCTCTGCATCCGAGAAGGATAGGTGTCATCTGTGGTACCTTATTCCTAAAATACAACACCAGGGGAACACATTACAGGAGCAGATACATGTACGTCCACTATGTACAGATACAGCAAGGGCAAAGTGGCCAGCACTATCCACTGCTTGCTCACACATGGCATAACCCACAGTCTGACAACATACTACATGTGCGGATACAACTGAGATAGTACCATTACAGTGGTATTCCCTGTGTTCCATGACAGCTTCTGCTGTATGATCATACACCCAACTGTTCAGTCCACTGTGGTGTGTCCCCTAATGCCAACTGCACAATAATATGTCATAAACACAGTGCAAGACAAATAGCAGTGTGCTATAACAACCACTATATAGGGATGGTCCGACAACACGAGTGTGCCAAACTGATATAAGACAATGTCACCCTGATGTAGTGTATGTCCCCTGTAGGTGTAAGTCAGAAGGGCATCACAGACATGTCATTATGACAGGTCTATGACCAGCTTACTGCTGTAATCCTTATTCCCCATACCTCTATGCTCCCATCTGAATCTTGTTGTACACAAAAAACAGTTATATACTTGCTAGAGTGCAGTACTCTTCTGTTGAACTGTGTGTCTGGTAAAGTTTCACAAAGGCGTGCTCTCTGTGAGTAGCGTCTCCTACAAAATGGTTCCCTGTAGCCAGCTACTTGGCTTTTAAACATGCTTCCCATCAGCAGATGGTTACCCCTAAACCAATATGCAGTTCTGAAATGTTAAGTGCAGCCAAAGCAACTGTACTGCACTATCAATAGCCAATGACATGCAAGCACTATGCAATATATAAGGCCTTCATGTAGACCTTGGCCCCTTTCTTAGCTGTTGAGATGGACAGTACTGGGGTGAAGAGACATGAGACTACATCATCACAGAAGGTAGGTCTGTAGCAGAAACATTTACATAGGGCTGTGTGTACCTCAGGTTGCAGCTGCTAATGCAGGTATTAGACATAGGCAGAGAGAGAGTGTGGACACTTTGGAGGAAAAGAAGCTGTAGCTGTATCTGTGTCAGTTGTGTCAATCATGTCTTAGAGGCAGAGCCAGGGTGAGGGTTCCATTTACACTCCAATTAAGGCATGTGTTTAAGGTACAGATGTTAGGTAAGTGTGTCAATAACAGAGTACTAGGTGACATATTGTACTGCTATACAGATATGTGAAGTGTGTCCCTACCTGCAGGCCTCTGACTTCATGCACTGAAAAATGGCTATACAATTTGCAATGCTTTGTGTGGATAAAGAGTGTATTAGTGATACATTAATTGCTGTCTTCACAATAAATTAATTGAAATCCAGCACAACACTGGACTTGAACCCAGGACTGTCTTTGGCAAAATACACTGTATGCAAGTCATTTAAAAGATTGAACTACTGAGTCACTGATACAGCAGGTGTGCTTGCAAGATATATGTGCACACATACAAGCTGTGACAAACATTGTCTACATCCATCAATATGTGCATGGCATTATATGGATGTATTTCTGCACCATAGTCCCAGTTGGACATGTATTTTGCCATGAATGCCTGAACAGGTAACTTTCTACTAGTTGCTGATAAAAGGGCACATTTTTGTCCTACTACAGGCCTCAGTTACATCCATTATCATATGTTTGGCTAGCTGGTGGTATACTATTGCACCAGAATCCAAGGCACACTCCCATTTTTTCCATTACTGTTTATTTCAGTTTGTGTGGTGTGGTGCAATGTGCAGCTCTGCTGAAACATGTTGAATGACTGTAAGTGGCAATTACTATGTTTTGTTTAAACTACCTGTTTTAATTACAAATTGCATGGCTTGGTGGGTTAAAGTAGTGGGCTGCAGGTGTGATGGGATTGGGTTTGACACCTGACAGAGGTGTTTATTTGGTACATGTGACTTGCAATGTTAAAATCACATATATACATTATAGCTCTATTTAGCTGATCTAAGCTAAGCTGTGTGACATGGCACACCATGCAGCTCCACACTAAAAAAAAAAATACAAAGAAAAGAAAAAGGGGGAGATAGGAAAGTGGTGAAATGGGAGCAAGCACGGGGAAAACATATTAAAAGGCAGGGAGGGATGAGCAGGAAGGCTGTAGGAAAGAACCATAGCTATCTATTTCTTGCAAAGCAGCAACTGTGCACTTTGATAGATTTGAACATGAATATGGATTCTCATACCCACAGAGAGGGATGAGGAAACATAACTGCATTGTCAAGCCAGATGGACTGAATTCCATGTGCCCAGTGGACACGTTTGTGAAATGGAGAGCTATGTATGGGACAATATTTTTTTTTGGGGGGGGGGCGGGGGGGACATGTGCCCTTTTTTTTTTTTTTTTTTTTTTTTTTTTTGTTTTTGTTTTTAGGTGAGAGTGGAATGTTGGGGAAGAGACATAGGTACATGTGGAAGTTGGGTTGGTGAGGATGCATTTGCAAACAGCTAAGACAGACAAGACAGCAGACAGAGGCAGTGTGTGACACATGAGGGGGGTGAGAACCTTTGATGGGGAGGGTGCTGTGGAATCTGAGTCCTATGTGCGTCCAGACGGCAGCAGCATGGCTCACATAACCACCCATGGAACAGTTGGCACTGCTCCTTCCCTGTCCCAAGGTTGGCAGTGCTGGAAGCTGGACACCAGGGAGATGCTGCCACACTAGGTCAGCCAGCATGCCATCAGTCCAGTACAGGCATTGGACATAGCCACAGTGGACTATCCTGCACACCAGGACTGGTAGCTCATCATGGGTAATGATTTTCTCTCTGCCAGTGCTCCCAGAGTGGGACTGGGCACCATCCCCTGGGGTGGTACAGGTACACCACAGGTAGTGCAGGGGCAGCAGAGGGATCATCACCAGTCTGGGTCCCAGACTTGCTGGGACCCAGTGCCATGACCAGTTGAGGCATGGTAAGGGGATCAGCTGGATCTGGCCTACCTTGACGTGCTGTGGAACATGAAGTAAAATAATATGTTACACTTGGTAATGACCAAACCATTGTTAGTATTAACAGAATGAAAGATCATTTTAATTAATCCAAATACATATTAATGTATATTATGTCCAACACAACATAATGTAGAATAACAGTCAGTATGGTAACAGCATGCCAGTGTGAAGTAAACCATATGGCCAACAAAACAGTTTAACAAAATATGTTAATACTGAATTATAATAAAAACATAACAATGATCAACCGCATTTCCCAAAATAGAGTTAGTGTAACAAAATATGTTAATATTAAATCATAATAAAACATATAAATAACACAAAATCCAGAGCATATACAGGAGCAACAGGCAGTCCACCAGAATGAAAGTGATACGACAATTCCAAAAGTCAAAACAAATTCAAAGACTTCCGTTCGTAGAAACAACACCTTTTATTCGAACAAACAGTAGTAAGCGCTTTCACCCTAAGGCTTCTTCAGATTATAAAACAACATGAACTTCCTGTCTTTATAAAGCAGATGGTGAAACCAATAAATCAATTAAGTACATGATGTCATTAATCTCAATTGAGAATTTAAAGCAAAATGCATATTCAAACAATGTATATGTACATATATAAAAAGTTTTTACATACATAAAGAGCACTTATTCATAAATAACATATAACAAACATATACACAATGGTAAATATCTAAAACTAAATCATTATATAATTAAAAGAAACTAACCCAAAGCATTATGCTTTGGTTTAAAAAGTCTTCTTTTACGTAAAAAGGGATGTAGGCATACTTTATCATTAATTCCTGGTGGTTTATCCGCTCTACAGCGGATAATCCAACGTGCCTCACATTCATCTGTATAGTTTATTAAATTACCCCCTCTACCACTGGGTATTATGCTTTGCATGACAAAGAATTTAAAACTATGCAATGGACCATATTGCTTGCAATGTTTTGCTAAAGCATTGTTTTCAGAACCCATCCTAATATGGTAAACATGCTCCCTGATGCGTTCACGTAACTGACGATTAGTTTTCCCTATATAAAATGAAGTGCATTCCACACATCTAGCAAGGTAAACTACATTTTCACTGCGAAAATTAGTTTGAGTTTTAAAATGATAATTATAACCTGTAATAGGATGTTGAAACACATTGTCAGTATCTATAAACTGACATTGTCTACATGAATTACAGGGAACAGTGTTATATATGGGAGTAAAATACGTAGTATCTACACCACCTGAATAATGACACAACTTCCGTTTTAGATTCAGCCAATGTTTGCCATGATACTGTGGTAGATAAGAACACCAATGATGTAGATAAAAACACTAACGATGTTACTGTTCAGCCTAGTTCCTCCAAGGAGGAAGCTGTAGTAAGAAGGAAAACTACTAATATAAAAAATATTGTAAATACTGACTGTCCTACCCCTTTCCCGATAGATCTGTTCACACAACGAGGCAGACAGAGGTCTGCAAGCAGGGGGAGACAGAAGTGGAAGGGGTCGGGAGGGGACTACTCAGGCCCCACTTTGAAAAAGATGTGGGAGAGAGTGGATCCTCACTAGTGGTGAATCTTTCCCAAAGAATTTTGAATAGTAATGAACTACAAGTACTCAATAAAGGGTTGAGTTTTATACCGAGTACAGGTAGTGATTTGACAGATGTCATTATTGATGTTAAAATGTATGTAAGGAAAGTGCAGGAATTAATGATAAAGTATGCCTACATCCCTTTTTACGTAAAAGAAGACTTTTTAAACCAAAGCATAATGCTTTGGGTTAGTTTATTTTAATTATATAATGATTTAGTTTTAGATATTTACCATTGTGTATATGTTTGTTATATGTTATTTATGAATAAGTGCTCTTTATGTATGTAAAAACTTTTTATATATGTACATATACATTGTTTGAATATGCATTTTGCTTTAAATTCTCAATTGAGATTAATGACACCATGTACTTAATTTATTTATTGGTTTCACCATCTGCTTTATAAAGACAGGAAGTTCATGTTGTTTTATAGTCTGAAGAAGCCTTAGGGTGAAAGCGCTTACTACTGTTTGTTCGAATAAAAGGTGTTGTTTCTACGAACGGAAGTCTTTGAATTCGTTTTGACTTTTGGAATTGTCGTACCACTTTCATTCTGGTGGACTGCCTGTTGCTCCTGTATATGCTCTGGATTTTGCGTTATTTATATATTTGTTTTATTACTACAGGAGCAATTTTCCTGTTGTGGTTCTTGCTGGTTTTTATTTATTATTTATACATAATAAAACATAGCAATCAACCACATTTTTCAAAATATAGTTAGTGTAACAAAATATGTTAATATTAAATCATAGTAATACATTACAATAATGAATAAATTAAGATAAGGGGTGGGAAGAGAGAGAAAAATATTCCATTAGTGAGACTGCAAATATCCCTGACAACACTGGTCATACATACTTCTACAGCTGTGTACTGACAGTTGTGTTTACAGTGACTACAATTCTACTATAGCTGTTTTAGCACTTACATACCTTTCAAGCTGATAGCATGAGACAATAAGGGTCAGGCACTAACAAATGCAGGTACAGAACTACTCAGAACATTTTCACATAATGTGGACTTATATAACTACCAGGGTGCTCTGTAAATGGATTTGGTAATACATTGCATTCCAGGTATTAGTTTATCTGGTAAACATGTGACAGATGGATTAGTCAGTTCTAATTATATTACAAGAAGTCGTGACACTTGAGAGACATGTTTGTGTACAGTAATTAAACTAAACAGCCATCATGGCTTAGTTGGCAGGCATGGGAGTAGAACCCACTACCTGTGACTGCAGGGGGCATCTACAAATACTTTATTAATTGGCTGCAGCAGCTTAGTTTGGACAAACAAGAGATACAGCCTTACTGGGATTACAGTTTTATTTCTGAATCAACAATGCTGATGCATACATTCTTGCTATTGAGTGTAACATTCTGTGAGATCTAAATACAATATCTGCACATAATATGGGCATTTTTGTGTTCTTGCAGAAAAAGAAATTGTGAGCATTACCTAAGTGATACTGAAAATATAGTGTACATAGCACTGGATTTGAACCCAGAAGTGTGTGTGATAAAATGTACAGTGTACAAGGAATTTAACAGACTGAGCTACTGAGGCACTGCTGACTACAGGCTGACTGATTTTTGCCTGGAGACAACCTGGAAATATACTATGAATTGCGCAGTACAAGTTACAAGACTTTCCTCTAGCATTCTAGTACTGTTACAGTGTTTTACTAGACTGCAGTGCCAATAGAACACACATGCATGGTATACATCCATACTGCATAGCTTTATTTCACATTCAACAATACAAGTGAACACATATTACTGTTATTGGTTTTCAATATCTGTGAAGTCCACAAACACAGTACCTGGCCGTGGAGTGGGCTACCTCACCCATATACCTTTATTACCTGATGTCTGTGGAAGACAGAATATTATGTGACTAGTACTGGCCTAGAGAATGCTTTGAGCAGTACTATGAGTGAAGCAATACCATTCGCAGCCATTATGTTTGCATTCTACAGCTATTACAGTGTTATACTTTATTGTAACAAACTTATCTTATAGACTCAATGCATGTAGCTGTACTGCAATGGTTATGACAAGACAATTCTGATGCACACCATTTTCCTTGCTGTTATTGGTATTGTTTTTTTTGTTTTTATTGAACTACAGTTGTTATTATTCATTTATTGCACTACAGCATTAATTCCAACTTTATTGCACTGCAGACTTTACTATATATACTTTGTTACAGTTAATGCTTTACTCTTTCTTGCTTAATGCACTACAGTTGGCAGTATATTCATACTCACCACACTCATGGTGCAATCTGGTGAGACACCCAGCAAGAGACTCGACATTGTGAGCCCTCTCAGCTGCAGCTGTTGGGAGAGAAGCATGCCATTATGTATACCAGTTTTGCAGACATTCAGATTTCATATTGGTAAAATAAAGGAAAAGGTACTTACATACTTGTGGGGCATTCCCTGCCCTTACTTCTTGGACCCAGGTGTCCAAGGTTCCCCTCTTTCATGTTTTCAGGTCACCATGGTGGTGATGACACTGCTCACCTGTGCGGGGCATACCAGTAACACTGGTGAGTTCTCTGGCTTGCCAGTCCCAGGCCTCTGTATTTCACTCCAAGCCCTGGAAACTGCCCTGCAGCAGCCTATCATTATGTTTTTTTCATAAGGCGCCCAACCATGACCTTGGACTCCAGAATGCCCCAAGGCTGCACCCAAAAACGCATACCTTCTCCAACACCTCCACCCATATCGACAGATGATAGACTCCAATAGTTTCTGCAAATTCCTGCCTAGTGCACTTTATATAAGCTGTTTTCCCACCCTTACATGTCATTGAGCAGCATTCAAAAAAGTGCTGCATTGCTTAGCAGCTTGAAAACCAGCCAAGCACAGCTGAGCAGTGCTCAAACACAAACGATCATGGTTTTAATGGCATGGTTTAGCCGTTAGCATGTTTATACGGTGTTTAGCATGAATGAGTAGTGCATAGTAGAGTGTAGCAAAGCCATATTTTAAAAGTTTGCCCATAATGTGTGCAACAAAAATGCAGACAGCTTCTGACTTCCATGCATTTGACCCCTGGACCTACTACACATACAGCTGTAACTCTACCCATTAAGCTACATGGATATTAAGAAATCTGGTATACCTTCACATATACCATTGAGCTACCTGTTAGCAGTGCTGAGCACCATGCTATGCCATGCAAACACACTTAAACACATCAATAAATAATTAATTACTTACATCCTTTTTCTATTTTTTAAGATGTCTGCCAGGTGTCTGCCCTTACTTCTTGGACCCAGGTATGAACTTCACTAGGCTTAGCTGTGCTCTGCACCTCACAAAAGGCAAAGAAAAAAAAAAGAAAAAATCAAACACATAAAATGTTATTATTCTTATTAATTACATCTGGTTTCTATTTTTAGATGTCTGGCATGTGTCTGCCGTTTACATGTGAGCACAGTTTTTCATTGCTGCACTCTGCTCTATACAAACATGCATTTTTAATAAAAAAAAAAATCACACTGCACTGATTCAATATCCATGTTCCATGGCTCTCCCAAGGCAGCATACAATCATTAATATGCATGGCATGCTGCCGAGGAGCGACCGTGGCCATGTGCACAGATACACTTCATGTAGGCTCTACATGGTGCCTACATGGAGTTTATTAAACCCTGGGGTATGTCTGACAATCACTTCTTCTGTGGCAAGGATTAAAAATCACCAGTGAGGAAGAAAATGTTTTGTCTCTTGTGCATAGGTTGAATACGCATATTGTAAAAATTAATTTTATCAGTGTATAAAGCCACACAAAAATAAGTTAGGTCCTAAAATTTATGCCCCCAGTGCATGCATACAAAGTTAAATCACCTAACAGTGCAGTAGCAAACAACCCTCAAACTAATGCCAATTGCCAGACTAACCTTCCAGTTTCAAAATCTGCTTTCCTCTCTTTGGCACTGTTGCTGTCTGCTTAACATCTACCAAATGCAGTTGACATTGTTGTTTGGGTTTGCACACTACCAGTAAATGCGATAAAAGACATTGGTGGGAAATCATTCTTAACTATTTCTGCTTAACCTGGTCAGACATGTCTGGTGGTAGAAGATAAGGTGCTCAATTTAGGTTGCAGAGGTGGGGTGTTGAGGAGTCCAGAAATTTCAATAGACTCCTTGTAAAGCATTTCAGCCAAAGGTTTTTGCAGGGGGAGTATACCAGCTCCTAGTGCAAGGCCAAGGCTTGGAATAGTCTGACCAAGACTGTCTCCAGTGTGACTGACATTCCACATACTGGAGATCAGTGGAGGCATCACTTTAATGACCGGAAAGTTGCAAGAAGGATACACTCAATCAGTGGCTGGTTGAGTTCAGGACTGCTGACATCCCACAGTTGTAAAAGTATACTGATAAAGAGAATTTATAGTAGATATAAAGCTGCATATAGGTGCGCCTGGTATGCATAATGCTATTTTCTTGTCCTCTTCTCTTTATTCCACAGTCTTTATGATGAATAGTGAGGCCCATGCTGAGCATCTAGAGAGACTGAGGGAAGCAAGGGGTAGGTATACAGCACAGCAGAACTATAATTTTTATCTAAATTACTTTTTTTCTATACAGTTGTAACAAAGTAAGCATGCATATCCTAACTGGAATAGCAAGCATGCATGCTTCAGTCTGTTGCACAAGCCAACTATAGGAGTCAAGTCTAATACTGAAGTCAGATATTGCAGGTTCAAATACCACAAGTAACAAATATATAGTAAAATGCTTTAAACATATTACATAATTTAATTTCAACACAAGTGACAAAAATGCTCTGCCATTAACTTAATCTGTATAATTAGACAAAGTATATGTGTGCATTATATGCACATTGAAAGGATACATTTTAGCAATCCTTACTTATAGTTGTAGTTAGTAAGAAGTATACTAATTATAAAAGCTGAGATAAAATACTTTATTATTGTGATAATGCATTGTATTTCACATATGATGGTACTAATTTTATCTCTTATTTTTTTTCTCACTCCAACCCGTATCTCTCTTTTTTTCCTATGTCTTGTCAAAACCTTTCCATGTCATTCCTCTCTGATAAATCACAAAATGCTTTACAGTACAAGGAGGTAAGCCAACCCCAATGGCTCGGCCTGCCGAACTCCACTGGCTCCTGCACCGATGCCATCACATCTGGGATCCAACCTGGCAGTACTACCTCTTCTGCCCCTGCATTACCTGGGCCCTCCACTTCTGGTAGTACTAACCTGACAGCTGGTGCTGTGCTACCCTCTGAGAGTACTGGAAGAGGTGGGGATTTTATCACCCACCAGTGGTGTGTAGGGTCATGCACAGTACCTTTGGTGCACACCTTCACCAGATGGCAAGGCTGTTCTCACTTATGGTCCATAGGAGAAGATGTCAAGCACTCCAATAGCCAGCAGAGTAAGGTGACAGTGATGACAGTTCTGTGGGTGATGACAAGATTCTCACTGTCCCCATGTTTGATGGACATGGGCATCTGTTGTCCCCTCCCTAACCCCAATCATGGTGTCCCCCAACCTTTAGTGTCCCTGTGTTATGTCTTGTTTGTCCTGTTTGTATGCATCTGCTTTTTCACCTACCCTACTTACCTGACCCAGAAACAGATACATCGCTTATCCAACATTCCACTCTTACTGAAGTAAAAAAAAAAATAACGGACACTTATCTCACAAAAAAAAAAAAAAATCATCCCATACATAATTCTCCACTTCACACAAATGGCTTCTTGACACACTTGATTCAGTTCAATTAGCTATATAACATGATTGTATTATTGTCACCCCTCTTTGTTGAGGTGACAGTTCATATTCAGTTAATAATCTGTATATATTTTCATGTCACACTGTTAAAGAAGTGGAAAGCCATGGTTCTTTCCTCCAGCACATTCCTATATTCCTTTCCTTTTGTTCTTCCCCCTCCATGCCCCCATTTCACCACTTTCTTATCTACCCCATTTTAAAACCTTTAATCTGGTCAAAAAATAAAATCACACACAACACACATGAGTAAAAGCAACACTGGAACCCTTTACATTTTGGCTTCTTTGTTTCCATGAAGTTTGGTATTGCACATCAGTGCCAAGCAACAGTGAATGTTTTTTCAGCAGAGTGGTTATCTCTGTGCAATACCGCTTAAACATGCTGCACTAAAACAGTCAATGTAGAATAAAGAATTGTTTCATTGCATTATAACTACATATTTTAAAGCTATTACATGCACCTAGATTTAAACCCTATAGCATCTGGACTCAAAAAGAAATGTGTCAGTGCATTTACACCTGCTGCCAAAGATTCAGCTAAGCTGCAAATGTGTTTCATACACTCAGTATTCAGAACTCTCAGAATTTTTATTAATGAGGCTCACTTTTGCTCACCACTCAACTACATGCAAACAGGGAAAGCAGTAGAAAAATGTATCTCGCATGCAGAAACACTTTGCTATTGATTGCACAAAACATCTGCTCAGAGGTGTGCTACTGAAAGTTTACATTAGCATGTATCACTTATGTTTACTGTCCAATTTGTCTTCATGCTATAAAAGTACATGTAAAAACACAAACAAAAGGAAGGCACTTTTCAGGAAAATAACACATATTTACTCTGCAGCCATTTGTTACCTTCACACATGCACTTTAAACTTTGGTCTCTTAGTACTTATTTACAAATGTATTTATTACACTACAAAAAAAAAAAAAATAACAAATGCTTTTTTATATATCATGTATAGCTTTATAATGACAATAAATACACATTCAAATTTTCCAGTACTTGTAGTAACGTGGATGGCTGTATGCAAATAGTTTGAAAACCTTTCTTTTTAAGGTATACCTGCAAATTGGAAACACGACACCAAATTCTGCATATTGCATACTCATCAATGTAGTAATATGCATATCTTTAATATCTTAACAGTTGTACATGGCTAGCTATCCATTGCATACAGGCCTCCTAACATCTTCTCTCAAATCCAGTACTGATGTCATCCACAATAAATTCTCCTGCAATCTTGTAAAAGTCAGACTAGTGCCATTGTGCTTGTGTTATTTATCTGAGTACTCCAATCTTTGTACTTAGTTAGGTAGGGGTTTTAATCTCAGTGCAATCACCTAGTGTGTGTTTGTGTATATGTGGGTCTGTTTGTCTATTCAGAAGAGCATAATTCTGTATCTTGTAGGCATCACTACAATCCCATGGAGTACAAGTATTTTGAAAGTTGGACATGCCTACACATCCATTTCATGCAGGGCTCCCAACATCTTCTCAAAAACATCCAATGATAGTGTCATCCATGGTAAATTGTTCTGCAGCCTTGTAAAAGTCCGACCTTTGCTGCACATGTACAATAAGTACTGAGTTCTCTACTCTGTGTAACTTAGGTAGAAGTTCTAGTGTTATTGTAGACTTGTGTGTGTCTAGTCAGAAGACCATAATTGTGTATTATGCAGTCATCACTACAATTCCATGGAGTACCAATATTTTGTCAGTTGGACATGCCTACACATGCATTTCATGCATACCTCCCAACATCTTTTCTCAAACATCCAATTATGATATCATCCACTAAAAATTGTCCTGCAACCTTGTCAAAGCCATACTTGTGCTGTGGCAATTGCATTAAATACAGAGGTCTCTAGTTGGTGTATTTTGGTAGGTAGGGGTTCTGTTATTACTGCAGTCAACTGGTGTGTACATGAGTGTTTGTTTACTTGGTTGACATTAGACAGAGTATTTTATACCAGCATGTGGGACAGTGCTATTATGTGTTTTTTCACTTGGCTGACATTACAGAGGGTATTTCTTCTCAACAGACTTTGCTGATGTCATTAGCTACAGCTCTCAAGCATGTTCAGTTAATGTCACAGGCTAGGTTAAGATCCCTAGAGTGAGTGACTGCCATGCCATTAGATTCATGGATATGCAGAATTTCCATTAGAGCAGTGTCAGACACTGGGCGCAAGTCATCTCTCAGCAGCCTATATGATACAGAGTACAGTGACAGGGCTTTCAGTCTATCTACATGTCATGGCATGGTTTGTAGCTGAAAAACTCCTGTGGTCTCTCCAGCTGCTGCAGGTGTCAGGTGAGGTACATGCAAACGGGGGCATTGTACTCTATTAGTGGTCTAAGCAGTGTTGAGTACAGTGGTGTTATAACCTACTCAGACCTGGATGTGATGCCCTGACTTATGAGGTGCATGATGCAGATGGCTTTCCTTACCACTGTGGAAACATGGTAGTCAAATTGATTTCTATCGACCTTTGTTCCCAGGTCTCATACCACTAGGTTTGAGCTTGGGAGGGATGTGTTTTCAATACTGCAATTAGCATGGAACTCTCCTTTTCAAAAGACAATAATAATGTCACTTTTATTCATATAGTTTTAGACCGTGTGGCTTGTGCACCAGTCATTTGTCTGCGTTAGCCCCTCCTGTAGTACGTTAACATCTTTGGGGGACTCAATGATTGCACCCAAGTTGCAATCATCAGAAAACTTGGTAAGTCAAAGTTTGTTTAATTTAGCCTGGACTTCCAAGAAATACATTCCAAATAGTAAAGGACCAAGCCCAGATCTTTGTGGTATGCCTCTAGTGACAGCTCTACTGGTAGAGATTGAGTCACCAACTTTGACATTATGTGTTCTGTCGCTGTGCCAATTGGCCAACTATCTAGTGACATAAGAGTTAATTCCTAGCTGGGAGAGTTTCTCAATGATAACTGAATGAAGGGATTGAGTCAAAACCCTAGGCCAGATCAAAATAGGCAGTATGCACTGTCTTACCTTCATCCAGGGTTTGGCAACTTTCTCAAAGAAGCCTACTAGCTTTAGTAAGCATGATCGACTCTTAATGAAGTCAAATTGGGTTGACTTTAGAGTTTGAAGGTGACTGATGTCCGAGTTGATAAGGTCCATGATGATTCTTTCCACAGCCTTGCAGATGAGACCGGTTATACTTATAGGTCTATAGTTCCCAGGGTCAGCTGATGGCACCCCTTTGTGCAAGGGGATTACTGCTGCTGTTGTCCACTCCTCTAGAACAAGGACAGTTCTTAGGCTAAGGTTAAAGGGGACACTAATTGGGTCCACTACATCCTATTTTGGATTGCTTAGTAAGTGACCTAGAATGTTATCTGGTACCACTAAGGCCATGATTTTAGCCTTGGAGAGTGCAGATATGACCTGATGTATAGAGATTCTGGGCAGACGACTGGTGTCAGGTATGGTTTAGAGTATAGCCGTTGGAGCCAGGAGGTTGAAGTTTGTAGCAAATCTGTCAGCTAGCAGGTTGGCAATATCCTCCAGTGCAGCTTCATGTTTACACTCCTAGCATTATGCAGCAGACATTTTAGTTTGCCACTAGTATATGTTGTTACATCAGAACTTTTTTTGCTTTGTCATTGCCTAAAATACTCACTATGGGGGAGGCAAGCATCTTTGTCAGTATCTGACAGCCTAGAGCACACAGGTGCAGACCACTTCTGGCAAAGCAGCATGGCTTGCTGACCATGTCATCTCAGGCTGAGAGATATTGGATCTATCTGGCTTGACAACAGAAGCTAAGCCAATTGTTGAAGTCCATCATCTGTTGTTTATATTGTGGCATCTTCCTGGGTGAAAGTAGAATGTTGCTTAGGGCTAGGCTCATACCTGTCTGGGACACATAATGTGAGAGTTAAGTCATATGTCTCTTCATACAGTCCAGACAGTTACATGTCAAGTAATTCACTCCAGTTTGAACTATGACAGAGTCATAATGGTTCTTGTTGAGTGACGTGAGTGATATGGTGTGATACACATTTCTATGTAATGTATATTGCTGGTGTATTATAACACATGTTGCTATAATGGAGCAGATCAACCGTTGACACAGTTCACATTCAACCATCACAGTGACAATTGCAGTATAGCATTGGTGTGCAAGTGTCTACATACCATCATTAAATGCTCTGTGACACACATCAGTATGAATTCATATTAATCACATGGTCACATAAGTCTTGTCTTATACACAAGTTAATCTGTGATATACACAACAATGTATTACATGTTTTGATACAAGTGTAACCTTGGTGAATTTATTTATGTGCAGTTGTGTTGTCAGAAGCAAGAATTATTGAGGGGGTCAGCAGCACCAGTATATAACTATTAGCATTTGTGTCTGTAAATTTTTCTTCATGAGCTACAAGCAAATGATCCATAATTGGACTCATGCTACAATAAAATTGCAAAAGTTGTAACCAATGGCAATCACTCCTGTCACCACTGCATATCACTCCAACATGTAAACTGGCCAGAACTTCCCCAACATCTGACATGCCTGTAACTAACCACAGCTCATAAGCTAATCTATAAGCCTTCTAGTTGTCCTGCCCTCTCCTTTCTGTTCACCAGTATCACCCAAATAGACCTCTGCAATCAGTCAATCGGATGCTCCTTAATGTAGCAAAACCTAACTTTTTTGTCTGTCAAATGCATTACCCGTATGCTATAGAAAAACTATGGAATACTTTCCCTCCTTCAAATAGGTCTACTAACAACCCTGAGTGCTTTAAGACTTCACTGAAACAGCACCTGTTCTCCCATTGGCTAAGTACATGTACTAGCACTGACTGTAAAAAAAAAAAACAATCTTCTTAGCCTGCCTACTTTTCCTCTCCATCTCAGTTACATCTCAGACTACTCATATATACAGCTGTACATCAGTTTGTCAGTCGCACTTCCTGCGATTCACATTTGTGTGAAACTGCCATTTCGCACAAATAAAGAATGAATGCCACAATATTTGAACCTTATAACAGCGAATGCAATACAGCATTCACTGTTGTGAAGTTCGACATTGTAATGCAGATTGCACTATAGTGGGGATCGGGAAATGTACCCTTTCCCTCACTGTAGTATGATCTCAGAGTTTGTATATATAAGTAGGGTGCGGGGGGGGGGGGGGCACAGTCCTGCAAATGTGTTTGTTATTGTTGATCGGAAGTGAGCATTTCAGTAAACTCGACATTTTCGAGATTTCACCGTTGCTGAAATGCTGCCTTCAACATTTTTTGTGTTTGGCATTCTGATTCCCGAACATGTGATTCGGACATCTGAACACTCGAACAGAGTTGTTTTGAGTAAATGATAGTAAACCCATATATACATTCAGTGCTTCCAACTTACTAAGTCCAACAAATGCCACCCAGCCACATATTATCTACTACATCAGTTACCTACCATATCTTTTATTTATTCTTGAAGCCTATATAGCAATAGATCTAAGGCTGTCCCTCACTTTCAGAATCTTTAATCTGCTGATCTCTATCTTTCCCTGTCTACTGCAGAACTGCAATACTGTATTGTTCACACATTCACTATTATCCCATGTCATCAACTTTATTCTTGTTTGGCTTGCATACTTAAAATCGAACATCTGTATAACTAGTATTATCTATTTTATTGCATCATGTATTCTGTAATGTGGTGTTCTGTACCATTGCTGCTTGAGTTCTGTATTTTGATTCTGTAGCTTTATCATGTTTGTTTTTGGAGATTTTCTCCCTGAGCCTCTACTGAAAATGGGGTCACCCTGGCCCAGTAGACCTCTAGGTAAACAAATGCAAATAAGTAAATAAAATAAAAACTGTGTCCTGATATGACATGTTGTGCAATTGATATAAGTACATGACACTGTTACAGTTGTACATAGGTGTGCATGGTAACAGTGTGTAAAATGTGTTGAACGACCATGGTTGTGTGTAGGTCTTTTCACAAATCATGTATTCCAATATAATTGAAATGCTAAGTGAAATACACAGATAATCACAGATGTGCACATGGATGCCACCAAAGATATACAGCTGGAGTGAATAGACAATCCGCTAGCTGAGTGTTTGTCTCACATCTCACCCCCCGTCACCACTTTCCATCAGCCAAAGTACACATGTTTCTATGCTAAGGGGAACAGCACATTTGTATGCTCTGTACTGCTAATAACACAGAATCATAGGCCATGACAGCACCACATATTGCCTATAGCGTAACTCAGAACATGGACCTACCAGACACGGTTGTATACATAACTTCAACACAACCTCCGGATGGAACATATTCCCATACAAGGGTGTACATCAGCATGCATGCATCTAACTGATGGGAGGACAGCACATGATGCATGCATGTATAGATATATCCTGACTCTTCGTGTGTGAGGTAAGGCCGACATGTCATCATGAACCTTTTTTAAATGTACACTGACAGTATCTTGGTTATGTGTAAATGAGATGTGTGATTTGGTCATGCTACATCCATTTCCATTGCATCTGTTAGATGTCCTCAAGAAGGTCAACAAGGGTATGCATAATGACAACACTATCATCCTGCAGAACTTTACCAGGTCAAAGCATATGACACAGATCCACACTGAGGTATTACTGCAACACTGTCACAGTTGGCCATAAAGACCTATATCAACAAACAGGTAGACTACTGGATCAAATATGTGACATCTAAATATGATGAAGTGTGTGATGTGACCTAAATCTAGAGTTCAGTGATCAGGTCTGCACATTGGGGATGTTTGCTAGGCCCTCTCCTGTCCATTATTTAAGTCACAGATGTCAAGATTGACATACATATCTTGCGTCCAAGTAGCTGTTTGGAGGACTGCAGATTATGTACAGTCATGAATCCAACTGTGATATTAGTATAATACAGACAATATCAACATACACAAAGGATTGCTGCCACAGCCATGAAGACTCTTGAGATGAAACAAAATCATGGAGGGATTTGTTACATTATTAAAGCAAACTCAGAACCCAATAATAATGTAGGCATCACACCCTTATGCGCAGACCATGTGGTATGTGACCTATGTACTGGGGTAGATGGTATGTGGAATATCCACCAGCATGTGCCCACAGTGGTGACTACTCCCTTGTATGTAACACAACTCCTGAACATGTGCAGGGTATCCACATCAAATTCCATAATACCTCTTTAGTTCACAGCCTTCATCACACCAATAACTGAGTACAATGCACCCTTTTTATGTACTTCCCTACACATCTTCCAGGGATGCATAATTCAAGTTTACCATATTTGCCACAGTGAGCTCCCACACTTCTTATTGGTCATACCTAGACATTCTTTTTATTGCATAAATATTACTGTCTGATGGTCCGGAACACACATCAAGGTGTTATACCAGATGTATATGTGATACCTGTTCCAGTGATGCACACAGTACATACATAGTTGATTGACAACATTGATGACATGGGTTACATTCATGACTGTGTGGATTGTGCCATATATATGCCACAAACACCTGTCAAGTAGCCTGGATTGATCATAATCTCACATACAGCTATAGCAGTGTCCCTCTTAACGCCTCCAGCAGATGTTACAGTGTCAGCATGGTGAGCTTGATTAGCCTGATAGATTGCTTGACAACTCATAATAGTTGTACAAGTGCATTTGTGCAGAACCATTGCAGTCACATATGTTATGCAGACTATTTGGCACAATGGTTAATGTGTTTGTCTCCAAGGTACAAGGTTTGATCCTTACCGCTAGTAAAATCTTCATTGATTGAAGCCATGTCTTTTTAACTGGCTGTGTGGCTTCATGGGTTGATGCACTGTTCTGTAGGTGCAGTTGTCCTGGGTTTGAAATAGGGTGCAGGTGTAATTTTGTCAATGCCCTCATTGTGACATGGATTAAATCTTGGACTAGAGTGCAGCTGGTCTGGGGTTCTAACCCAGAGAATGCATAGTAGGGTGGGAGGTTGGCATAATGGTTAAGATGTTTACCTTACAAACACAATATGCAGGGTTTGATTCTCAGAGGGGGTAATTGACTAGGCTTGAAATGGCCCACAAGGGCAGTTAGTCTAGTACTAATCTATGAACCTATGAATCTAAGACATGAGATTACTGGTGGTATTATTCTGATATTGTCCATGATTGTGCATGCTTCTGTTTACTGTCATCCATGAGCCTATAACTATGTGTACCACTTGGTAGAGACCACTGCTGTCATTACAGTCATATTCAGGCAACTCATTTTGCACAAATTCACAATATGCACCTAAACAATATAGTATATAGAATCCCTGATATATGACCTCTCTATTCTTCATGTCTGAATGCTTATATCACAAACTAATCTTCTCCATTGATATGTCACCTTGTATGACAGTCACATAATATACAATAACTGTGCAATCCGTACTGTATCATGTTTATATGTGATTAGTGTTCCTGCTACAACTGTCTTCATTGACATGCCCTCATCTGCTGTGCATTAATATGTTTCACCTGCCCTCTTTCCTGTGTTCATTCCTGCAGTTCTATTTGTCCCTATTCATATACACACTTCCCCTGACTGTTTAATTTTACTGGCAGTCTATGTACCATTATGGATCATTTACACACCTTTTGTTCAGTATGCCTGACACAGGTTTCCACAATAGCGTACACTGTATACACCTTTATATAATGTGTTGGAATTATATACATTGCTTTCTTCATATCGTTGGTAATCTTTTTGGTATATCGCTCAAACACGCTGACCTAGTTTGCCCAAAGATAAACAGGTTTACAAGTCTGCTGCTGTTCGTGTTGCTTTACACAGTTTCCTGACTGGCAACACTGTTGCTAACCATGAAACCGCTCTTGCTTACGTTTAAATGCATTGCACAGCACACACATGTAATTAACACTGCTGCTCATTATACAAACATGTAAACTCCATGTAAGCTTTGTGCTAAGCCTACACAGAGTTTATTAAATCCCCAGGATAGACTATAATGGTAATGCATTCTAGGGTGCAGATGGGCAAGCATCAAAGGCAAACAATACATCTTTCTTAACTGCTTAATGATGTATAATAAACTACAGTAAACAAAGTTTAATATCTTTCTAAAATTAAACAAATAATAATTGCTGATGTAACAACTCAAGGTATGAACAGGAATATATGGAAAGAAACAACAGATGAAGAACAACCCATGGACAAATGTAAAATAAAGATATGTAGTAGATAAGTAGCACATTAAGTACTATAAGACTGCAAAAAAAAAAAAAAGACTGGATTATTACACCACACCTGTGAATAACAGTGAGAAAGGGAGGCCAGTGAATGTGAATGCTGTGATATAAAATATTATGACATCAGTACTAGACTGGCATGTAGTGTATTATTCTGAGGACAGCTGAGGGAGCAAAAATAAAAGTTTTAAAGGGCCCTTGTCTATGGCATACCTATACACATGCAAAAGCCAAAAGGCAGGGATCCAGAGGCTGGAGATGAGAAGGAGAGATCAAAATATAAGCAGCTGCTAAAGAACCCAGTACTCAGCTAGGAGAGTAGGTCTGGTGGAAGGGTCATGCCCGATGGCAGCAACCCAGAAGACAGAGAGGGGTGTGCAAAAACATCAAGGAATATGCAAATTATTATATGGAGCATTGAGCACTCAATAAATCTTACCAGAGGAATGAGAATACAGGAACATTAATATGGATGGGGGAAACATTGTTCTATTACAAGAGAGAAAACTGAAAATCAGAGCTGAAGAAAAGATACTGTGTTGTGTCTTCCTGAAAGGAGAAACGGACAGCATGACATGGAAAGGAAAGAGGGGAGTAGCAAATGTATTTTGTAGAGGTTTTAAGCCAACCACAGAGAAAGTGATAAAAAACATTATAATCAAATTAATCACCTGGTATGGAAGGCAAAAGGCTCTCGCTGGACAATAGGAAATATATATGTTACAAATACGGAGTTAGAAAGATTCTATAATAACTTTTTTGTTAACTGGGGACAAACAAGAAGAGATGAAATGGATATAATCATGGGAAAGTTGCCATGGATCCAGAAGAAGACAGGTTATATGGAAGGAGGGAATATAACAAAAAGAAGAGAAGAGAACCAACTCAAGGAATGAAGAGGGAACATGGCTGGACATATGGAAGGAAATGTGTGCAAACAAAAGGTAACATACATTCAGATGAAACATTTTGATGCAGGCACGTGGGTTGAACAGGTTCTTAGGGAAGGAAAACCTATCAGATCATGCAGAAGAGAGACTTAAGGTAAATGTGCAGGAATTGAAAACAATGAGAAGGGAGTGAAGGTGGGCTAGCTATAAATGGATGAAAGTGCTGGAAAAGTAAACACCATATGGATTAGAAAGGAAGTCAATAAAGGACAATATGAAAGATGGGAAAACTGGAAGAGCACTGGTCAGAAGGATATCAAGGTTGCAGTCAGGAGAAAACTGTTGAGTGCAGAAGAAAAAAAGAAAGAAGGATGGCTTAGGAGGTGGGAGAGAGATGAAAGACAGAAGAAATTGAAGGAAAGCAAAACAGATCTGAGAAAATGCAATAAGAATGGAATTAAAAAGTAAAATTATTGCAGAGCAAGAAATTCAGCAATAGTACTGGAAGGACTACATGTTGATAGTGGGGTAGCACAAAGGAAACAGCTTGCCAAGAAATAAAAGAATAGGTAGGGAGATGCATGAAGTTACAGATGATAATGTGAGGAAATGAAGAATGTTTAATAGAGGAAGAACTAATCAGAGAAATATTCAAAGAAGATTTGTAAATGACAGGAAGGGCTCAGAACGGAACTGGGAAAGAATAAATAGGGATATATACTGGAAGATGAACTAAGAGACAAGCTGAATGAAGATAGGACAAGGGATGAGGTATGGAAATCCATATACAAGATAAAGAAGAGGAAAGCTGGAGGGCCAAATGGATTACCACCAGAATTCTATAAATTGGGAGGGAAGGACTTGTGGAAGGTCCTGTAGAAGGTATACAAGAGAATACAGTATTCAAAATATGTATAAAAGTATGAGGAGTGGCAGGATAACCATGACATCTAAATGGGCAGGGAAAAAGAAGGAAGTGCAAAATTAGAGGCCTAGCTGTTTAATTAATATAGACTTCAAGAATTTGGCAAAGGTATTATCAGGAAGACTACATAATAATGTAAGTGGGGTAAAGGGTTTTGTGAATGGAAGGAAGACATAAAAAATGGAGGGACCTTCATGAATTTGTGCATAGGGAGGAACAGAAGCAGGAAAGGAAAAGTGGGATTGTGCTCTTTGACCCACATGTTGGACATAGTGAGGTGGGCATTCCTGTGGAAGACACTGCAGCAAAGGCAGGTAGGAGAAAAGTCCATGCATTGGAAAGAGGTCATACCCAAAGAATCAGAAACTGAAATACTTTTAAACTGAAGAGTATTTGAGGAGAATAATATAGAGAAGAGAACCAGATGGGGTTGCATGCTCTCACCATGCCTCTTTACACTTGTGATCAATGTGATCAAAGCCTTAGCAGTAGAGTCAGCCACAATTTAGCAATGCCTGAAGAAAAGGTATACAATTGCAGTTTGTGTTATATGCAGATGAATGCATATCAATATCAGAGGATGTGTCTACAGCAAAATAAGCTATAAGAGAGACATTCAAGAAGTTTTGGGAAATGGTCACCCTCGAGATGCAACAACAAAAAGGCAGTAATAGTGAGAAAAGGAAAAAAGAAGGGGAAAGCGGGAATTTGTGTGATAAAAGAGGTTGTGTTACCCAAATACTTAGGCCTATATGTTGTGAAAATGGTATAACAGAGAAAATAGGAAGAAAACTAGATGAACTGGAAAAAAGGTAAGGGATAATCTCGAGATAGGGTGTGAGAAGACCTACATATTGTTCAGTAGAATTATTGTAGCAAGGATGATGATACTACCAATAATCCTGCACCTACTCTGCCACATACAAATAAATCAAGGGGACAAAAGGCTATTGTAAATGCAAAAAGCCAGAAGACTAGGTTAATTAATGAAAAGTAAGTGTAAGAGAGTGTACAAACCAAAATGTGATTGAAAAGGAAAAGGGAAGGCTGGTGGCTCCCACATATCCCTACGCATGCACCGGCATGTAATATTACTCAATGGATAGAAGCAGAAGTTAAGGAAAAGAGAATAATTGGGACAGAGACATGGAGAAACTTCCTAAAAACATGAATGATATAGCACAAAAAAGAAGAGAGATGCATGATGTGGGGTGAAAGAAATAAAAAAAAACTATGGTAAATAGAATGGTGGGGGCAAAGACTGGGAAGAAAAATTAAGAAATCTGGTGGAAAATGGGACAGATCAGGAGTCAGATTTGTTATGCAAAGAAAAGGATGTTGGGGAAAGAGTTAAAATAATGAGGGAGTTAATAAAGGGATAGACAATATCAGAGAACCAATGAGGGGACTACTTGGTACTCAGAGTGACCTGGAAAAAGAATACAGAGATGGCATTAGGAGATAGGAACAGGTAAGAAGAGGAGCTAAAAGGAGAAAGATGTTTCCCTGAGGGAAGTGGAAGATATCAGAGAAGCAAAGAACTGTATAATCTGTGAGACACTAAGGGAAAGAAGGGACAAGGTCAAAGGAAAAAGAATTAGAAAAAGGAGGAAGGATAGAAGGAAGATGCAGGATACTGGCAAAAGACAATACATGCAACAAGGTACACACAGACAGAAGAGTAGCAAGGCCATTTGAAGCCCAGGGCAAGACCCTAATTTGGCACAACCAGAAGAGCAAAAAAAAAAAAGAAATGAACAGACAACTGGAAGAGCAAGAAACATTTTTGTTTTACCAAAAATCAGTGCCTACTATACATTGTTATATTATTTATTTATTGTTAGTCTGAACCATGCTGTTTTATTACTACTTTTATAAAAAAGGAACAACAATAGAGAACAACATTTATTCTTATTTCTCCTCTTGTTGCATGATAAATTTCTTGAAGCTATATTCTAAATTGTAGTCTAAAAGTTACATTTAGTTTAAGAACTTGCATCTTTTCAGACCTTAACTACATTTGTTAGTTTTACCCTACTTTTTTCCACTGCATACATCATTTGCTAAACACAGATAAATTGGGTCATATTCAGGCTGAGAATTTATACTGCCTTTTCACCTATTGACTGCCCAGCCTTCAAAGTACCTGCTCTCCAATGACGTTCTTTAACTTACCTGGCTACCACCAGGTGTGCTTGCTGCTTGAAGAGAGTGATTGCCCATATTTATTGTATTTATTGATTTATTTGCCATTTGTTAACTGGGTTGGACTGGCTGGGCAGGTGCTCTTTTTCAGAAGAGACCTGAGGAGAAAAGCTCCAATTACAGCACAGATTTTTTTATAATCAATAAAGTATTTTCACATATAATTTATACAGCATTTATATATACAATCTAGAGGAGGTACATACAGCAGGATAGATTACATTTTTTACAATATATGTGGAAAAAAGAAAGAAAAGAAAAAAAAAATTAAACAAAAGAGATTAGTCTATTGTGTGTCTTATAGACACAGGAAGTACCTAAGAAAATAATTAGTACTTTGGAAAGGGAAATTACTACCTATGCCTTAGTGTAGTGAGGCATACAGGTGTCAGACGGAGTGATCCATGCACAAAGTGTAAAGAAGAGGAGGGGTGAAGAAAGATAGAGGAGGGTGAGATTGGAGGTAGAAGTAAAGAGTGGAGATTGGAGTATAATGGATGGGCATATAGGTACAAAGTAGCAGGCTTTTATTCTCCCATCCCTGCCCCTTCCAAAATAGAAAAAAAAATAAATACATTTAAACATTGAGTGAAAAAAAAAAGTCAGCTTCCAAATCCAATACAAAAAGAGCAGCGCAGACACCATACAAAAAATAGATTTGTTATACTTCTCTCAAAAGGAGAGAACATAATTAAACAAGTACGGATTGCTTGCTATGAGTGCCATATATAAAGCCAAGTAGTTGTTTTCTCTGCCCTGTCCTGCCACTGCCACTCCACCTAGTGACTCAGTCAGAAGCCTTTGAGTTGGTGCCTGAGGCTTATCCCTTATGTAGAATGTAGGGATGAACAGATAGCTTTGTAGGGGCTATCTAAAGGAGGAAGGCAGCAGCCAGGAAGTACAGCATTGCCAATTTGAAATGCACAGTATCTGCAAAAAATAGCAAAATTAATACTGCATAGATGTTATCTAAACTTAGTGAGAGTGGCAAATGAAGATAGAAAGGAGGATAATAGATACTGGAGGTGTCAGGAGGAAGAAACAGGAATGATATACATGTTCTAGAGCTGTGGGTAGGTACAAAAAGCTTGGCAGGAGGCACAGATGGTTTGGGGAGACATATTTCATAAAGAGGCAGAGCATGCCTGAGAATTCTGTATATGGGACATAAATAAAGAGGGCTGCACATAGAGAAACATGAACATAATCAGGTTACTAAATACCAAAGTTAAAATCATCTTCACTCAAACCTAGAAGTCAAGAACAGTATGGAGGTATAGAATACACAAAAGGGAGAGAAAAAAGCAAAAGCAAAATAGAAAGAAGTATTAGAATACTACAAGAGTGAAAATCATACCAGGAAAAAGGATGGGTTAACAAAAGTAAGAATAGGATTAGTGTAGGAAATGAAGCAGCAAACTGTTGATGAGATGCAGTGTACCATGCATTTGAACAACATGTGAATGTAATATACTGTAAGGAGTTTAAAAGAAATTGTCCTGACTATTAGCCTGTTCCAAAACTGTCTCATTCTCTGGCATGAGGTTAGCAACCATCTCTGATCCTCCAGGGAAATGGACAGTTTTTTTCAGATTTTCACCTAAGTTCATTTGCAAGTTTCATTATGGGAAATATTTTTCAAACAAGACTCACCAAATAGTGATTTTTTTTTTAAAAAACAGGCAAAGAATACTATATTTCTATGAATTTATTGTTGTAAGCTGGGAAGCAGCAAATACTCTTCAGGTTAAAAGTATTTCAATTTCTGATTCTTTAGGTATGACCTCTATCCAACACTGGCAGTCTGTGCAGCAGAAAATTTACTATACCAACAATAACAGAACTTTTTTATGTTTTGCAATATTGGACTGCACCTCAGCTTTTGCACATAACCAAGCTGTGACTTGTGTTTTCTCAATTACTGCAAAGCTTATTTTGCAATATTTATGTTTAAGACAATGTCAAACAACTTAGAAAACAAATTTTAAGAAATCTCTGTGGTAAACTTAAGCATAAAAGCCATACTTTAATATTTATCTAAGTCTTTCATCCAAACGTGAATGACATTCATAGTTTTTAGCACACTGTTTCAGTGAAACATGTTAATGTAGTATCTCAATAGACTTCTTTTGCTAAGATTAAAATGAAAGTTTCTACAGTTTTCTAGCAATGTTGGTTCATAAGGAATGAGCCTTCCAGATTTAGCAATTTGACTGCAGGGTTTACTATTAGGTTTTGGTAGCCAGTGTTCCAAAATAATTGGTATATCAACATACCCAGACTTGAGTAATGCCATCAGAAACTCCTCTGCAGGCTGTAATTCCATCATGGATTTCATTTTTTTTTCTTTTGAGATGAGACACTGGGATTCTGATTATCTTTATTCATTGTATATTAGCTGCTTGCAAAATTCAAATGGAGGCAAATCAATAACTCTGAAGGCACTTTATTATCAACACAAAAAGTGTGCTGCATGAATGTAAAGGTCACTAACTTTTTTTACACATGTATTCATTTTTTATTGTACAACCCAGATTCACTTTTATGGAACTAATATACTACCCAAAATGCAATAGCATTATAAATAAAAAATATATTAAAAAATGCAATAAAGAATGCTTTTTATTCAGTTGCCCTAAAAAGTAAAAAAAAAAAAAAAAAAAAAAAAAACTAGTAGGAATCACCAAATGCAACCTCAAATACTTTACTGAAATCAGCTTGTCTGTTTTTTTTTTTTTTTTTTTTTCATAGTTTTCACTTTTCTTCCTTGTTTTTTACTTTTTAGGATGACTGAATAAAAAGCATTCTTTATTATTATTTTTTTAATTTTTTTTTATTTTTTACTTTCCAGTCTTCTAATAAAATATTGCTCCCCTATCATTACATTACAGAACCCTACTCAGCTAAAATGTGTATTGTTAGTTATATAATTTCAAAAACATTTTCCTGTCCTTTTAGGGTTAGTTTCCCCTGTTTAAAGTGTCGGATGTTCATTGGTTCTATATGATTAGTTTTTGGTAGACTCATGTCAGCGTTTTGGACTTCGGGTTAAGTGTGAATTCCTCAAATGGTAGTAGACCCAGCTGATGATATGCTTGTTGTTCCCTGAAGATGATCACAATGATAATCATTCTGATGGCATCTCCCAAGAACTGGAAAAAAGAAATTTGTAAGCAGTAATATTCCTCCAACCCTCCAACATTTTTCTTAGATTGATGTAGCTGATGGCATACATAATCTTGGTCTTATGTTTGACTGGTTGCTTTCTGTTGCTATGGGAACTCTTTGCTTCATGTTATTCACTTTCAGTCCATCCCTGCACTCATTCTTTTTATATTTCTAGGGAATATGCCTTCACTTTATACAGTTTTCCCTTCACTCATTCTTTTTCAAATTCTAGTGAATATGCCTTCACTTTATACAGTTTTCCATGCACTCATTCTTTTTCTATTTCTATGGAATATGCCTTCTCTTTATACAGTTTCTTTTCTGTTTCTTATTAGGTAGTGTATTCAGTTTGACTTTTTATGCACTAATAACTATAAGTACATATTAATTTGAGTCATAGTCTTCATTCCTGTTGTGTTGTTTGTTTTATTTTTTCCAAATTAATTTGCTGTTTCTGTTCTCCGAGTTTCTCACTTTGAAGTGTTTCTGTATTTAATAGTTTTCCTGCTAAAATTACTTTTTAAGATGGTAGTAGCTTGTTAAATTCTGAAGTCTATTATGGACTATGGACGTGCAATTGAATGTTAGGTCCAGGAGACTACATTAGCTGTCCCTCTTAGATTATGCTATAAGATATCAACTGCCTCAATGCTGAGGAGAGGAAATGCTGAAAAATTATGTATATCTTTGTTTCCTTTCTGGCTATTGAAGCTCAATGAATTTCACCTTGACCACCTGTAGCAGAGCTTCTTCTCATGCAATGAACAGATTTGATGTACAAATACACTGCAATCTGAGTGGTCTGTTTTCCTTACTTATTTTAGATAAATGTGTCAATCCTGTAAAAAGATCATATTGATTTTTGTGGAGCAGAAAAATGTACAGTAAGTACATTTATATGCTTGCCTGTCTTGGAGTTTGGTGAAGAATAATCAATATCAGTACATCTTAATGCTGTTTTAAGTCAATCTGCAGCCCTCCATTTTTTTTGTCTTTTTTTTTCAAAAATAGGCTAATTTTACTTCTTATGACTTTAGAGAATGGAAAGAAGTAAAAACAAGATAAAATACTCCTTCCTAGAAGATTAGGAGATAGTTTATTATCATACAGCACTTCAGCTGATGGGCAAATGTAGTGCAGTGTCAAATACTTCTAGTCCTGTTTGTGAGTGTGTGTGTGTGTGTGTGTGTGTGTGTGTGTGTGTGTGTGTGTGTGTGTGTGTGTGTGTGTGTGTGTGTGTGTGTGTGGGTGTTGGGGTCAGCTTCTAACACATTTGCAAGGTTTAGCTGGAGTGCTTTTATTAACTGTTGAATTCCCACTCTCAAGCCCTGTACTTCTGTAACATAGTGCTTAGCCTTCATCCAGAAGGATCTCTTATGGAGGGACAGAGGTAGTACTCTCATCCTGAGATGGATCAAGTCTGAAGCAGACATTCATTCTAATCCCATCTTGCCCAGTTGCTTCATCAAGGAAGTCATTGATCAAAGCTGGATCATTTGATACACAGTTAAGTCTTCCTCTACTTTTACTATCTACTACCTTACTAAGACGATGTTTAAATTTAGTATGAATAATTACTTATGAATTGAATAATTTGGTTGATTGTCATTATTTTAAGTATTATCAACATCGCTGTCATTATGTAAGATACTGGGCCAAATTTCAAAAGAATTCATCTTAGTGTAACTCTGTCCTGATTCTGAAAGACATGTCCTTGGATTCAATAAACTCCGTGCAGGAATAGTGCTATTCATGCATGGAAGGAGCCATATCCATTTACCCTTAACTTTAACAGCAGTGTGCCTTGCATATTCATGAAGGTGCACTGCTGCTAAGGCTAAACGGACATGAACACTACTGAGTGCAAGGGGTGTGTTTAGGTAATGCACGCACATCTAACATGACTCCTGCACTCAGAAAGTGACGTATGACACTTTTTAAAAGTATTTCAGTGTCTGCGGACACTGAAATGAAATAAAATTAGTAAAACAGTGTCAGTGAACACTGAAATAGATAGAGAAGCAAGAAAGCAATGCAGGGCTAACTTGTCACCCCCCCCACCACCACCACCACCACTGCATTGTAAAAGTGCTGTATGGCCATACTCCTCAGCTGTACAGGTTTCTGCAGAATGTTCAGATGCCTGCTTCACATACCTCTCAACCTCCTAGAGCAAGAAAGCTGTACAAAGCCATAAGTAATGGGGGGACAAATTCACAAAAATAGGGACACATTTTAAATATTGCACTTACAAACCCAGAATATTGATAGAATGAAAAGTTTGTATTAGCACGGACTTCCTGAAGGGTATGAAGACTGAAACCCCAATGTCTGCCATTGTAAATGTGCCATACAGCCATACCCCTCAAATGTACAGATTTCTGCAGAATGCCCAGATGCCTGCCTTACATTCCTCTCAACCTCCTAGAGAAAGAAAGCTGTACAAAGCCATAAATAATGGTGGGACAAAGGCACAAAAATAGGGGCACATTTTAAATATTACATGTACAATCCCGGAAAGTTGATAGGATAAAAGGTTTACATTAGCATGGACTTCCTGAAGGGTAGGAAGTCTGAAACCCAAATGCCTGTCATTATCGTCTGACTTAAACTCCGAGTGATTTGCCAATGATTTGCTAGAAAACCAGAGTCACACTTCCTAACTTTGTAAGAGCAATAATTAAAATCTGTCCCTATGTGTCCCCTTACAGTCCCCCTTACTGTGACTGACAAGGAGTATAGAAACATGAAAAAAAGTAGGCTGATTACATTTTTGTTCTTTTTTTCCATTTCGAGTATGTTTAAGTGAAGCTGAGCGAGTATGCGCGTTATGGCTCTCTGATCAGCATTGGTTAAGCATCCCATAGGAGATAAATAAAAATAGACAGCTGAAATCCTACCAGCATGATAATGAAGTGGTTAGAGGCCCGACTTTGCATGCAGGCATTCACAATTCGAGTACCAAGACAGGCACTTTATTTTTACATAGGACAGCAGTGTTAAAAGTATTATTTTTATTTTAAATTATGTAGTAATTGATATTTGTCAGCCAGGGTAGTGTAGATGGTCTACAATGGAAGTGTGAGTGCATATAACAGGTGAAATCACCCATGTATACACAAGTGTCTCATACCATATAATCACTCCCCATGGTAATGTAATGAAAGCACATAGAGGGACATCATGTAAATTAAATCATATACACTTACTAATATGTCAATAATGATTAATTAAAAGTCATTAGTCTGATATTCCCTAAAAATTAAAAGTGAGCAATGGTTAGCCACGCTCAGCTATGCCTAGCTGTTTTAAGCATTGCTTAGACATAAATGCTAAGCAGCAGTCAACTTAGTGAAGCAGATTTGTGCACTGTTAAGCAATGCTCAGCAATTACCCCTTTAAGCACTGTTCAACCCAGCTTAGCAGATTTGCGCACTGCTTAGCTGAGCTTAGCATTTTCAAAATGGTCCAATAATGGCAAAGGCTGGGAATGTAGCCTTATTTAAATGGCACAGTTGGGAAGACAGCCAGAATCTGTTGTAGCTTTCTCTGAGTAGGAACTATGTCAGGTATTGGTGAAGGCTCACGCTTTCAGGTGCAGTGCTGGGGAATTTTGGAGTCCAGAGTCATGCCTGGGCTCCTTGTAGCAAACCATGATGACAGACTGCTGCAGAGCCAGTACCAGGGCTCACATTATAAAGTGGAGGTCTGGGACCATCTGGCCCGAGGTTTCACCAGTGTCACTGGCATGCCCCAAACTGGTGAGCAGGTATGGCATCACTATGCCGACCTAAAGTGGAGGAATGGGGCACTCTTAGCCCAGTGGATCCAAGACACTTAGGACAACCATACTCCAGCAGTTTGCAAGTATCCTAGATATAGCTGTACCACATTCTAGCCTGACTCTGAGATAGACAGGTGTGCATAATGTTTGTTTGTTTTATCCCCCTACAGCTACAGCAGAGAGGGCTAGCAATGCTGAGGCCCATGCAGACAGACTGACAAGGCTGCACTGACAGACTAGTGAGTACAGATCTACCTTGCATTATATAGTGAAATAAATAAAACAGATTAACTTGTTTACTGTGTTCTGTGCCTAACAATAAAGGAAACGTTTGCCAGACTAATAGTCATCTACAGCATATGCAGTAGTAGAGCACTCCATCATATAAGTACAATAAAAACCTGAACCACCAACTGTTGTGTTTATTCTGGTATGTTGTTGTAGAATAGAATGTGTACAGGTTCTGCTGAAAAATATGGTTTTGACAGCATGAATTAACAGAGATTGTTCTGGGAATCAGCTAGTATGCCAAACAGTAGATTGTGGA
>NC_056736.1:549364646-549372146 GCF_019279795.1 Protopterus annectens | reverse complement strand
TTGGCTCCCAGTTTGCAATCATTTGCAAACTTTGTCAGCCAGAGTTCCTTTGTGTTGGCTTGAACTTCAGAGAAGTAGATGCCAAACAGGAGAGGACCTAGGACTGATCCCTGTGGGACACCACTTGTAACTGGTCAGTAGTCAGATTTGGAGTCTGCTACTTTCACAGTGTGGGTTCTATCAGTGAGCCAGTTGCCAACCCATCTTATAGGAGTAGTGCCCAGGCCCACACCACAATACTATGTGGGCACCTACATAGCTGTATAGACTCAGCAATACCTGACAGGACAATATAATCTCCCTCAAGGTAGGGTAAACATCCATAGTGGACAGCAGCAATACACAAATACCATAATAGGTGGAAATAATTGTTGGACAAGGCCAAGAAGGAACAGGTGCCTTATGGGAAGCAATGTCACCTTGGTCTGCACAAGCAAATAAGGTCACAGGTGAATTACCCTAAGGCTATCTTTGAGTGCAAATTGGACACACCCACCAAAGCCAATCACTAGGTCTTCCACACATGTGTCTGCAATCCCAGAGGCAAGACACAAATCTGCTTTGTAGTGGTGGTCAATAACACCGCATACACATACTCCATAGATATAGGTGACCGGATGTAGACAGGTGAAGTGTATACATCAACCCCCTGTTCCCCCATTGGTATACATATGCATGCACAGCACCAGTCTCCCTCCCCTCATCATCAGGAAGGAGGGCCATAATGCCCACTCAAAGACAACACACAGAAGTCTCCATAGGCCTGATACCATCCCTGGGTGCATCCTACATGAACACAGGTATCAGCTCTCAGATCCATTATGCACTGTAGTCAATCAAAGCCTGAGCACCACTGTCATCCCATCTGCACAGAGAACAGCTACTGTCATCCCTATACACAAAGGCAGAGTAATCCACCGACCCAGCCAATCATATGCACATTAGCCTAACTATCCTGCTCTGCAAGGGCATGGAAGGCAATATCAAGGACATTACGAACAGGGACATCAGCAACCTCAAAATGCCTTAGCCCACACAGTGTGGTATTGTCAAAGGGAGATCAGGCCTTTTAAACCTGGTCACCCTCCCTGAAGTGGTCAACAAACACAAGGATGAGGGGAAGATGGTGAACAATGCCTACCTTCACTTAGCCCAATTCTCACACAATAATCCCCAAGCAGCCAAGATACATATGCCTACACAGCTAGGCATCAACCTGTATGTTACCAAATGGGTAGCTAACTGGCCCAATGATAGTACCCACTCAGTCAAAATAGTGGAACCCACCTCTAGTAGTAGAGTCTCCCAAAGCGGTGTACCCCAAAGATTGATTTGGGGGCCTCTACTGTTTGAGATGTACATATCTGAGATACAGGACAAAAGCGATGGTCTTTGGCTGACCAGGTGTACAGATGCTTGCAAGCTGGCCACTGTCTTATATTCCCCTACTGATGTGAGCATCTCTCAAGAGGCCCTCACCCAATAAATGACTGGTGCAAGAAGCATTTCCGCAAACTAAATGCCAGGAGAGGCATCATTCTCCCTGCTGTGGCAGATATCATCCACACTAATTATGACAGTAATAATGTACTGAGCATGCAATCAGGTGTAAGGCGACTCGTGAACCAAGGTTGGTAGCAACTTGACAGTTTCCCATCATGTGGGCTGTCTACATGGCCCACCTCACAAATACGGGTATGTCATCCAGGAACCACAAAGCCACAACATCACTATACTCCACCCTTATGAGACTCATTACCAAGTACAATGGCTCCTTTGGCATGTACCTTGCCAAGCAAATGCAGCAGTTGTAGAGACCACAGAGGTTTCTGACCAAACAAAGCCAGGGTCTGTAACACCTATTCAATACAGGAAGGCTGAAAGCCCTGTCCCTGTACTCAGTCTCAGACAGAGTGATTGTAAGTGACCTGTGTCTGGCATACAAGGCCTTTTCCAAAACAGCCTTGATGGCTTTTCTCCATATCTAAAGTGAAATAAACTCCGTATGTACGGCAGCTGTAAGGTCTCAAACAAACTTAAACAGTTCAAAAACATAAGACCAGCAAACAGTGGCTATTTTCACCAAAACTTTTTACTTCCTTGTGCAAAAGCACATATAGAGCAAAAATCAATTTTTACTCTATATGTGCTTTTGCACAAAGAAATAAAAAGTTTTGGTGAAGATAGCCACTGTTTGCTGGTCTTATGGTTTTGAACTTTTCTCCATATGTGTCAGACAAACCTCACTCACGCATCATGCATGCAAGTCCCTCACCTGGTCTGTCATATGTAAAGTACTTGTTGGTGGGATAGTGTCGTGTCCCAATCAATACACTGTCTGCAAAATATACTCCCTACTCATGTCTAGCAGAGTACGTCTATAGCCCTCTTGAAGAAAAAGCTGGATGACTGTATGGAAAATGGATGGGAATCCCCTAGGATCCCACGTGAGGGGAAACAGGTGCTGGATTGGAGGGGACATGGTCAAAAGTCTGAGCCAGGCTTGTGAGGGTATCAGAGCCAATAGCCTGGTATCATCTTATGAGGCTATGCACCTGGTACTTTACATGTTTCCTGTATGTACTGAAGACTGTCCTGCTATGTTGTCTGAAATGAATCCCTGTGAGTCTGAAGTTTTTAATTTCTCCAAGTCTTTTGGGTTTCTAATACCATAACGGGAATGGACCCCATTCCTAAGTCAAAGTATGATTAAAGTTCATGAAATTAGTATTGTCTCACTCTTTGATGTTAGCCAAAAGTGTTCTTCGCAGTATCCGTAATGTGCCCAGTAATGACTCCTTCTGTAATTTGTACGGTGTTACATGAATTGGTAACATATCTAAATACGATTGTAAATTCTTTTTTATAAGACCAGTTGCTTCTACTACTATTGGAACTGTCCAGGTATCTTTCTTCCACGTCTCTTGTTTCTGCATGCAGATCGAGGTATTTTATGACTTTGTGTCTCTCTGTATGCAAGACACTGTAGTCACTAGGTGTGGTGATTTCAATGATCAATGCTACTTTTGTCTTCTTTTCTTGGACCACTATATCCAGTTTTCTAACATCTATCTTTTGAACTGTTGGTATTGGGTGATCCCATGTGATGTAAGCTTCATCATTTTCTATGATTCTCTGTGCTCATGTTTCCAGTGTTTTTCAGCCACTTCGAAACCATAATGTTTGTTCAATCTCCAGTGTAACAATCTTGCCACATTATTATGCCTTTCAGTATACAGTCCCTCTGCCATTAGAGAGTCATAACAAGCAATAAGGTTTGTGACTGTTTCCAGTTTAGTTCCACAAAACATACATATGTCTGTTTCTCCCACATGTTCAATGGACTTAGTAAACCAGCATGTATGCAGCCCACTGTCTTGGGCTGCCAGTATTAACCTTTCATTTCTTGATGTAAATTCACCTCTCCTTAACCATTCCTACATTAATTCTTGATCAACATAAGGCTTTTCCAGAAGTTTTCTATACTTGCAGCAATATTTATGTTTTTTTCCACATTTCTCTCATGGTCCATCACCTTATATTCTTTTTTTTTGTTTTTTAGCACATTCAGTTGCTGCCTGGTTTTTATCCACTTCTGGTTTGATTTTCATTCCTGCTTGACATTGATATGCTTCTGCTAAATTAAGCAGAGATGTCATCTTAGATTTATTCTCTTCATGTTTCAAAACTTTCACCACATTTGGATCTTGTGAGGTCAGTAGATATGTGTGGAGTCCCACGATTGCAGATCTATACATGTAGTCATTTTCAAGGAGGCCCATCCCTCCTTCAGAACGGGGAATATATAATCTTGGTATACACAGATTTTTATAAATCATTTGGTGAGCATGAAGCATCTTTCTTGTTTTAATATCCAATCTATCCAACAATTTTTGGGGCCAGTCAATCACTCCAAAATAATAAGTTAAGACAGGAAGAGCAAACTGATTTATAGCTTGGATCTTGTTCCTAGGTGTCAGTGCTGTTTTCAGGATTAATTTAAGTCTTCTAAAGTACTCCTTACTAAGCTTTATTCGCATTTGTTTGTGTTTTATTGCTGATCCTTCATCAGTTCCCAAGTATTTATGCACCTCCTCTTGCTCAATTTCTTTTATATCACATTCTTGTCCCAAACTGATGTTTTCCTGGTGCTGATATTTTCCTTTTTTAAAGGTTGCTTTTGCACGTTTATCAAGACCAAATGACATTCCAATATCATCTGAAAAAGTTTTGACAACCTGCAACTGTGCTTTCAGTTCCTCATCTGATGCGCTATACAGTTTTAAATCATCGACAAAGAGAAGATGAGAAGTCATTAGACTTTTTTGTTTTCTATATGCCAAATTATAGCCATGGCCTAAGCTGTTAAGTAAACAGCTCAATGGATTAATGGCAAGGCAAAATAGCAACAGTGACAGGGAGTGTCTGAACTGTGTAGGTCCTGTAGTGATAGTGTATAGTCTTGTCCCTTCATCCGTTATCATCACATATTGTTACACCTTGTGAATGTGTGTGGTTTGTATAGCAGTAAGTCAGATCTTATAGTATGTGCATATGCACTTGGTGACACTGTATAGCTCACTCCTATAGCCTTGGTCTTGGCCATAATTACAATTCTGCTACTAGACCCATCACACAGTAGGATTTGTCATCCTTCATTGTGGGCCTTATAGTAGCAGTGAAAGAGATGGATTGTGGCAGGCAGAACTATTGTAAGATCTATCCTGAAGGGCCCATAGGTGTCACAGCTGTGACAGACTGTACTAGGAGTGTGTGTATGTGTGTGTGTGCGTGTGTGTGTATCAGCAGACATGATACTGTAGGGCATTCATTTACATATGTTGTCTTCCCCTCGCAGGTGAGCACAGGGGTTGGAACCTGATATCAGTGTCTTAGCGGACACCCATGATGATGGTGGTCATAGTGAGGCACAGGTGTGGTTGTTGGTGCCTGACTCAGTGCCATTGTTAGCTATTCCACTTTCACCCACCATGTCCCTGCACACAGTCAGTATGCCCACAAATACCCAGTCCCCAGCAGCCATGGATAATGGACAGGTTAAGAGTGGTGGCATGGAACAGGCTACTGTGTTGAGTATGGTGAGTGTCAGTGTAGACACCAGCCATAGGCAGAGAGCAGGCAAGGTCACACACAGGCAGATGGACAGGGATGCTTGACGGAGGACTGCTGTCCATCAAGCCCCTGCTGCAAGTGCCACAGAAGGTGTCACCAGACGTATGGTATGGTCTGTCATGGAGGCACAGGCGCTTACTGACTGCAACACCAGACAGATGCTCAGGGTCATAAATGCAATGCTCCCTGCCATGTGTGATGACCTCCACAGCATTTGTGATGCAAGACAGCATCTTGCCAATGTTGGGATAGACAGTGGGGTGAGATATTTTCACTGCTCAACCATGTAATGGCCGTGTCTGAGCATGTGGTGGGAGTAGGGCATTGGCCAGGTGGACGGAGGTCAGCAACATCATCAGCTGTGTGCCCATGTGGCTGTGCATATTCACAATCCTGTAGTGGCAGTACCAACAGCACTACCAAAGGGAGGGTGCTGTCCACACCACATCAGAGCAGGCCATAGGCATCTTGTCCTTGCCAGTACAATCAGGGATGCAGATCCAGCAGACAGCAGTCACCATCAGGGAGTAGTACTGCATCTGTCCTTGGGCCTGACAGTGCCAGTGATACTCTTGGCAGAGCAAGTTACCATGTCCCTGCCATGAGATGGTGAACCAAACATCCTGCCATGTAAGGTCCATGGCTGTCCAACATTGCCCTGTGTTGGGCATCCACATCACTTGATGGTGTGAAGACAAACACTCACACATCACTATCACAGGCCAGTCACCACCAGACATGCACAGCTCCTCTGCATGGCCCAGTTTAGCATCACCTCTTCAGACACACACACACATACACACACACACACACACACACACACACACACACACACACACACACACACACACACACACACACACACACACACACATATGATGTCAGCCATATGGCCCAGCTTAGGCTTCTGGCAATCCAACACCACACCCTGTGCATATGATGATACTTGTGCCACAACCCTGTTATCCATACCATTAATGCACGGACATGCTCATATGGATCTGATGCACAGAGTGATTATAGCACAGTGCAGCAATGTCATGCTGTGTAAGTTGCTGTCTGCTAGCAGTAGTTATGGGTACACATCGAGATGTATGTACCTTATTAGCCATGATGTACTATTGCTGTTAGTACTGCTGACTGACTGCAGTGTCATGTACTGTACTCTGGTGGTGCTCCAGATGTTTGTGTGCCTGCAGGCTGTGGTCCTGCTGACAGTAGCAATGATGAGTAAGGCAGAGTGGTAACACAGTGACCTTGTCATAGGCAAGGTACAGCTGTATATGTACATGCTTAAAATGGGCGTTTACATGCAACAGTGTGTGAGGGGCAATTGTGGCAGACAGTGTGACCTTGCTTACATATCCTTGACACAGCCATATAGCCTTTATATATGTCACCTGGGTGTTCTGTAGGTCTGCAAGCTCACACATACAGAGGAGGCTACTTGAGTACAGGCACTAGGTCCCTCACAATCTTAGCCATTACTTCAACTGCAACAGATTCAGCTATCAGCACCTGTTGCCCCTGCCATTTCTGTCACGTCTACTTGACCACCATGCAGTTGATGAGGGTATGCCTGGTACTGTGTATGACAGGCTTGGGGAATGTATTTCTGACACAGGTCATCCTGTGTTAGTCTAACCTGACAATCACCAGCATGGTTGTCTGTCATCTCATATTCATGTCTGGCCTCTCATGTTGGTAGTGCACACAGAGTCATAGTCCCATACATGGGGCAGCTGATGAAGGGCTGAGCACAGCCCCTACCTGCATAGTCTTACAAATGATAGTGCTAGATACATAATACAGATAGCGCAGCATTACTGTAGTGTGGCAGTGTCCCCTACTACTATTCAAGTGGGTGACATTGCAGGGACTATTAGGATTGCCAATGGTGGATTCAGAGGCCATTAACATGTTAGAGCCATCTGACACATACACACACACACGCACACACACACACACACACACACACACACACACACACACACACACACACACACACACACACACACACACATGCACATCGCTGCATGGGGACATGCATTGAGACACACATGCACATGGAGGTGACACTTAGAGTAGATGACCTACCCATCTATTAATGTACAATACACAGTGCTATGACCATTGCACCACAGTGGCTTAGTGTTAGAAACTGTGTAACTGTGCTTGTGCGGTGGGTGACATCTGTATGGGATGACACTAGGTTTGCAATGGAGGAATTCACAGGGTGGAAATGGCCCACAAAAGGGTATAGCCATCACATACACACACTGAAGACAACCACAGGGGCTGTGCATACAGAAATGCATACACAGTTGCCAATAGACATATTTGTAACCCTACATATCCACTTGTATG
>NC_056736.1:549259646-549359646 GCF_019279795.1 Protopterus annectens | reverse complement strand
TTACTGAACAATCTGTTCTGGTGTGCACATTCTCTGTTTGTCTGGCCAGTGTTTCCCCACCCTTATGTGTGTCTCTTTGTCCTTCCGTAGTCAAGTCATAGGCTTTGGCCACAGTGGCTGCTATGTATTTGTAATTCTGATGTGGGTGGAGTACATGCCGTTACATCACACACAGGGTTGTGGACTTCATACCTCTGAGTGTACCTATTTAGCAGGTTGTCCATCATTGTACCACTCCATTTGCTGTGGTCCTTAGATGGTTTGTGTTGCTATATGTTATTATGAGGATACATGTGGGCATAGCTGTCATAGCAGCACAGACATCTGCACAGGCCCAAATATGACAGACTATGGCCCACACATGGGGGCAGGGTGTAAAAAATGTTCTGCCAAACATAGACAGTTGGGAGACTGGTTTGTTAATTGCTTGTCTGCTCATATGGGTTTAAAATCTGCTTTCCCACTGTCTGCCATTGCTGTTTCGACATGACCCTTTCTTGTTTTGTAAATAGTTGGCAGGCAAATGCAATGTTAAGACAAGCAGAACAGATATACAAGGCATGCTTGTGCTCCTTCTGTGACAACCTGTGTCATTCCAGGTGTATGGCTGTTGGCCAGTGACATGTCTGCAGTGCTGACAGAGAAATATTGCAGCCTTTTATACACTGGCAGTACACTGACCTTCAGGTACCTGCTGTCCTACTAGGCACCATACTTCTCAACATCTGAGAGTCAGACATCTGGACAAAGCCATAAGTGATTGGGGGATAGAGGCCTAAATATAGGGACCATTTTTAAGTATTGGCCTTACAAACATAGAAAGGTGATTTAATAAAAGATTTTGCATTAGCATGCGTGCTTCTATAGAGTATGGAGTCTGACACTACAATCTGTCATTATTTTCTGACCTTAGTCTTAAGTGATTTGCCAATGAATTGCCAGACAACCTCTATTTCATGTTATACAGACCACAATTATGATGCAAACCTCTGGACATTCTGCAAGAGGTATGTACAGTTGAGAGGTATGGTAGGCACTATGTAGATCACTCCAAGCTGTGTTCTGTCCATACTTGTGGCCCCCTGTCCATGACCTGTACAGCTTTCCTGCATTAACAGATATTGACATCTGGACAGTGTGTACAACTCCTAACATAGGTGTAGCTGACATGCGGAATACTTAGCACTGCAGTTCTTGTAATATGGCCCTGTCAAAGACAGCACTGTACCAAGGCCACTTCGACACAGCAGCCAGGAGTAAGTGCTGGCCACATCCTGACAGTATTAACCACACATATACATAGCTCATTGACCCCTGCATATTGTGGACATGCAACAAGGACAGGTCTGGCAATGTGTGCTCTGCTGCTATTTCCCTGCAAACATACATGTTACTGCATTTCTATGGGAATATGGGTGTGGGGGGTATGCCTGTCAACTGTACACATTTGCACAGATTGTGCTGATATTTGCTTTACATTTTCATACCATTTAGCATAGTATTGTGCCCTTTCTTGGAGACCAGAGGCATATCACTAAGGATCATAGGTCAGATTGTAATTACATACATTTGAATTTCAGACTTCTTACCCTTCAGAGCCTTACTGCAACTGCAAGACCTGCTGTGCTATCACTGTGTAAGTCTGTAGGGGGGTATTTTATCATTGTCGCCATATGTGGGCCTTTGCCAGCCGTTTTTTTATGGTTTTCTACAGATGACTTGCTGGGTGAGCTGAGGGGTGAGTATGAGACCCCCATGCTGACATCCATGCCTATGACCTATGACCCCCAGTTAGTAGGCCCCCCATATATACTACAGTGGGATTCATAACCTTGGGTACTACTGCATAGTGTAGAGAAGCCAGTATTGGGCAAACATTTCCTGATGTTCCACATAGCTGTCAGTTTTCTGCTGCTATCCCAGTAGGTCACCCCATTTCCTTGCATGCATGCAGTGATACCACAGACATGCTACCAGAACATACTAATACATTCATTTATTATTAAGAAGACTGACTTACCTTGTGTCTGCAGCAGTTGTGAGGATGGTGCTTGGGGGCTGCCTATGTCAGATGCACACAGTACACTGCTTATACATGGTATGTTACAGGTAGTGTGATGTGTGTGTCATCCATTTTACTGTGTGTGCAAGTTGGAGAGAGGTGTCAGTCCCTGGGTCCCTACAGTGTCAGTGTGTGTTCTATGCATTGCCTCTTTGCTAAGGCCAGGGCATACTGAGCATGCCTCCGTCTGCCTACAGGGGCTGGCTCTGGGGGTTCCTCCTCTGAGTCCCTCTGTGCCTGTGAGGAGCTTGGCAATGGTGAGGGGCTGTGTGGCCTTTCCCCATGCTGTTCCTGCTGCAGCTGTTTCCGCAGGATCATATTCTCGAGCATGGCACATACTATGGACATGTGTGCACATGTGGCTGGAGAGTACTTCAAGGCACCACCAGATATGTCAAGGTAGCTGAACTGTGACTTGAGCATCCCAAACACATGTTCTATAATGATCCTGGTTTGTGTGTGTGCCTCATTATGGTGTTCTTGAGTCGGTGTGTGTGCATTTCTGATGGGTGTCATCATCCCCGGCTCCAGTGCATGGCCAGCTTCCCCCACCAGATGTCCATATGGGATGTCCCTCCTGGCAAATCCCTGATACAGTTGTGAGTAAAGACAGATGTGGGAGTCGTGATAGCTTCCAGGACTGCCAGCACACACATTCATGATTATGCCCTGGGCATTGTACATGACCTGGCATTAGATGGAGTGAAAACCCTTGTGGTTTAGGTAGACCCTACCCTGGTCACTGGGTGGTGCTTTGATGTGGATGTGCGTGCAGTCTATGGCACCCAGTACCTCCGGGTAGTCAGCTACATGGTAGAAGATGTGCATATTGCTGGTCCTCTCCTCACGAGAGCTGGGGAAGTAGATGTGCTCATTGGCATGTGGTAGCATAGCATCAAAGAACTGGTGGAGTACCTTGGATCCAGGTGCCTGTGAGTCCCCCATGATGCCCCCAGTAGTTCTTTGCAAAGTACCTTTAGCTAGTATTCTCAAGGCTACACATACCTTGATATCCACTGGGATGGGTTCCCCTCTGTTGGCTCTGGGTCTGAGGTGAGGCTGGCACAGCTCGATGAGTTTCTGAAGTATGTTCCTGTTCACCCTGTAGTGCTCTACTATCTCCAGATCATTTGCCCCTGGTTGGTTACCTTGGATCTGAACACTGTTCTCCTCCTCCTCAGCCTGGGACAGTTGTCAGCATTATCCTCCTCACTGACATCGGACTGTAGCACATAATGATGTATCAAAGCAACAGCAGCCCCTAACAGTTTGTCGATTAAAATTCCCCCGAGTGTGTACACCAATGGTGCAGAGTTTGTGGGAAAAAAACAGACTGAATGGTGTTTGCACAGTTTATACTGTTGTGCTGCAGATGCTGCCTGTATGATTGGCTGACTTTGATACAGTCCACCTGTCAGCTATGTTATTTGTACTTGATTGCTTTTATTCTGCTATTTTCCTTTTTTTTCTTTTTTTTCCCTTCCTATTTTTGCCCCTTTTAAGCCCCAAGGCACGCCACCCAAACCCGCTGCCCAAATGTAAACAGTTCTGCTATTTCTGTGGTTTTTTCTTTTTTATTTTAAGACCCAGTGCGTGGCGTGCAAACCTGTTTAGCTAAAGTAAATTGTTTTAAGCAGAATTGGCCCTTCCCTGGATGCAAACATGCTCTTCATTTCATGTATAAGTAAATACAGCCTCAGACACACACCCTTGCTTAGCTGTGCTTAGCTAAGCTCAAATGGAAGCCGTGGAGCTCCAATGTGCTTACACCACTCCCTTTTCATGTCAGCTGCTTCTCCTGCTTACACCACTGCCCTATAGCAACCACACAGTTAGGTGCAGACAGAGAATAGTCTTCCATTTTGTGATTCAGTAAAATTTGCTCATTTGCATACCCCACTGCCTTAGACCCTTTTTACACCACTACACCAGAGCCTTTCCCCTTAGCAACCAGTGCTACCTGTTATTGTTTTGATTCTGCATGCCATACACTATAATGGCAAAATGCAGATTTCACTTAAAATTGTCTTTTCACATTTTTTTAAAATTTCCGGTACAATCCCATTTGCGCGCAGCTGAACTATGCTTAAACAGCTGAAATCGACCAAAAAAAAACTGATTTTCATTTTTTTAAACACTTTTCAATGCCAATGGCCATATTTTTGGCCATCGGCATGCCTAATTATTATAATACATGCTTTACTTTGAGATATCATGTCCCCATTTTCATTTTTGCAGAAATGTACACGGTCAGTAACTGAATACATTTCTGCAACTGACACTGTTCTTGCATAGATGCCTGCCTGCTTACTGAATTGCTAATTCCCTTCATTTAAATGGTGTTCATCAACAAATGAGGTAAATAGCATAATTCAATGCTGTCCATGCAAGAATAGTGCTGGCAGGCTCGTGCACTCCCCCAGCCTTGTTTACTGGATCGCTCGGTGGCCATATTCCATGCAGGAACTGCTGCACTATTCCTGCATGGAAAAAAAACATTATTGAATCCCAGGGATGATCTCAGTGTAAGCAACTTGCTTCAGTCTAAGGCCTATCTAAAAACAGGCTTACTACAAGGAGCAAATTCTAAAACACCTCCTCTTAACCTGCTCTCAATGTAAGTGGTCACTTACACTGAGAGCAAGTCTTTTACAAGTGGGGCCATGGTCTTTCAGGCATGTCTTTGTAACAATGATTCTTTAAATGAATGTGCCATCTTTGCAAATAAACTTACCTTTCTGCTTGACTGTATTCTTTGAAGGATCAGTTGCTTGTATCTGTGAACCTGAAAATGGTAGTGTATAAATGCAGTCTCTCCAACTGTTATTTTCTTTTTATGAGAAATTAGTACTTGAGGCAAATGCTGTAAATGCCATTCTTACCCTGAAGTATAAAACCTGCTTTTATAGAAACTGGTTTTTCATTGTTTTGGCAGCAACAGTATCTTTTTTTTTTCTTTTTTTAAATAAGAGTGGAAATAATTGTCATACAAAAAGGTATATTTGGACTAGAACGAAATAAAAGTCGTACTTTATATAAGAGCATTATGTAAGTAGATAACATATATTGACTGAAGTGGTAAAATATATTGACTGAAATTGTTACAGTGGCACTCCATCAGTTGCAGTGCATTAATTATTAATGGAAATGTTGATGATCGTGTCAGTCAACATATTATGTATCTCCACTTATTATATTTCAGGTATTTAGCTGTAGTTGCAATCTTCTCAAAATACAGAATACCACTGCAGTTCAACATTCTGTGCATATGCGGACTAATGTGTGAATATGTTGCCATACATAATGCTTAGTTTTGTATGCTAACTAATTTTCACAGTTCAGAAAATGAATAAATATTTGGTGCTGAATGTGGACAAGGCAATATATAATATTTACTATGTATGACCATCAGTTCAGTCATTTTTCTCCACAGATTCTAACTCTTTTTGTCACTCTGGCTCTGAAAAGCCAGCTCACCAGATGTTCAGTTCAAGTTGATAAATCTCTCTGGGAAAATTATGACAAAATGTTTATACTGACAGTTGTGCATAATCATGCTTTAGAGGAAGTTAACTCATGCTCTGGGCATAACAAGTGGCTAATGAAATGATAACTTAAGCAAATATGCCCTCCAGGTAAATAAATGTAACAAAAGGTCAATGGTTAATCAGCAACCATAGCTTAAAATGTATAATGGGGATAATAATAAAAAACAATTGCTATATTCAAATTGATACTCATCTTTTTATTATTATTACTATTATTATTCTGAGGAAAATATATTTTAACTGTTCTATTCTTACTCAGTCTTATAAATAAAGGCTGCTGCTTCTTAAACCTTCACACAGACAGTGAGAAGCAAAATGACGGATGTAGCTGAGACAGTTAAAACAAGATATTGTAGGATGAACAGTTGTGGAAAATTTCAAACTGATTAACATTTTTATATACTATTCTGTGTGTGATTGACAAATAAATACTATCACACTCAACAAGCAGGAGAAAATGCCACAACCAGCATTGAATTATAAACATACTGGCATGATAACTTCAAACCAACTCATAACAGTTGTTCTGGTTATCATTAAGAAGAAATGGATTTACAGATAGATTTTGCTGTGATAAATGTTATAAAATTAAGATACTACTTTAGTCAGAAGAAAATAGCACAACTGGTTAAATAGGAGTATGTGATTATAGGTTTAGCAAAATATTATTTTTCAGATATAATTTATCTTACTCTTCTCCAAAGAGCAGCAGCAGAAAAATGTATATTGTGATTTTTATAAAGATATAAATATGTAAGTGTGTGTGTATGTGTGTGTGTGTGTGTGTGTGTGTGTGTGTATGTGTGTGTGTGTATGTGCATGTGTGCGTGTGTGTGAGATGGTGATATATATATATATATATATATATATATATATATATAAAGGCATCTGTAAAACATAACTAAAACTAGACATAGCACTAGAAGAAAGAATGTAGCAAGTCTGTGAAAGGCAGATCATGCCTCCTGAACCTGATCAACTTCTTTGAAGCAGTCACCAAAGCCATAGATGAGGGTATGGTGGTTCACACAGCCTATCTTGACCTCGCCAAGGCTTTCGACACCATCCCCCATTCTGAAATTATAGCTAAACTCACTAAACTAGGTATAAATCTCTATGTCACAAGATGGGTTGCCAACTACCTCACTGACAGAACCCACACTGTAAAAGTTGCAGACTCCAAATCTGACCTCAAACCAGTGACAAGTGGAGTACCACAGGGTTCAGTCCTGGGACCTCTCCTGTTTGGTATCTACTTCTCTGAAGTACAGGCTAACACAGAAGGCCTCTGGCTAATGAAGTTTGCAGATGACTGCAAACTAGGAGCCATAGTCAAGTCCCCAAATGATGTGGACATCCTAAAGAAGGGCCTAGCTGAGACAGATGCCTGGTGTCAGAGCCATGGCCTCAAGCTCAATGCCAAAAAGTGCAGTGTCATCCTCTTTGGTAAAAACTCTGTACCCATGAACTACCACATAGGCAGCAATCTACTTACCACCGAATGTATGATAAGAGACCTTTGGACCCAGGTGGACAGTAGTCTCTCCTTTGATAGTCACAATGCCACAGTAGTCAGGAAGTCCTTCTACGTGGCACACCTCATCATAAAAGGGTTCTCATCCAGGAAAAAAGAGGTCATTGTTCCCCTCTACTTGACACTCATTAGACCCATTATAGAGTACAATGCCCCTTTTGGACTGTACCTCACAAGACATCTGCAGCAGCTGGAAAGGCCACAGAAGTAACTCACAAAGAGGATTACTGGCTTCAAACAAATGCCCTACACTGACCATCTCAAAAAACTCCAGCTTTATTCCGTAGCATATCGAATTCTCCGGGGTGATATCTGCCTAACATATAAAGCTATGTCAAACCCAGAACTGTTGGACATGCTACCCTAAAGAAATCCCAATCCCTCTGAGCTACACGCTCTAGGGACCTAAACCTTGTCACCACAATAACAGGACATGCTGGAGGGATAGATTCCTGTCCCAGAGACTTCCAATACTTTGGAACAGGCTACCCATCTATGTCAAGCAAAGTTCTTCATTAGCACTCTTCAAGAAAAATCTTGATGAGTGGATGGGAAATAGGAAGTACACCCCGGGGATCACTTCTGTGTCTCTGCTCGACAATGGCACATGAATATAACTTTCTTGGGTGGCATAAGCCAGAGAACCTTGTTGGCTAGGCTTATGTAGACCCTTGGACCGATAGCCTAGTACCTACCAATGAACCTATGAACCTATGTGTGTACATATGTATATGTGTATATATATATATATATGTACATACCTACAAACACACATAAAAAGCATGAGATGTCCTCACCGAAACCTCACTATTTTGAATCCATGGATCACTTATATTCTTTCTAAGGGAAACGAACCACTTGGCTACCAGGGTGAACTTTGCCCTTTTTCCCACTGTAGTGCTATCTTGTAGTTTGTATATTTAGTTGGTGGAGGTGTGGGGGTGTAGCCTTCCAGATGGGGAGGGTGTAGCCCCCCCAGTTTATTTGGTTTAATTTATATCCATTTGTTTTGTTTTAACCTGGTGGTAAAGTCATTCATTTTCCTTAGAAAAAATGTCAATGATCCATGGATTCCAAATAGTAAGGTTTCACTGAAGTCAGTTCACATTTTAGTGGCTCGTGTAAAGGTAATTTTGAGTAGATCCACACATACACACACACACACACACACACACACACACACAGATATATATATATATATATATATATATATATATATATATATATATATATATATATATATATATATATATATATATATATATATATATATATATATATGTATATGTATATATATATATATTATATATAAAAACTTATGAAAATCCTGAGGAAAATAAACTGGGAAACTATTGTGAGCACTTTCATCCTTAACTTCAATACAACTTCATCAGAAACACAATCAGCCAGCAAAAAAATAATAATTTATAATGCCATTAAACCAATAAAATCTTGCCAACAATTAATAAAACAAGCCGACAATTAAAAACTATCACTTCTCATTCCAGTTCAATAAACACTTAATGTTTAAATTCTTTTTTATGCCTGGAAGGTTATATGCTTTCAGCAATACTTGCCATCTCAGTTCCTTTATTCAACTATTACCCCACTGTAGTGTGATCTCAGAGTTGGTATATATAATATGCAGGGGGTGGGTGGGTCAACATCTGCTTGCCCCCCTGCAAAAACATAGAAAAAAGTAGATTTTTGTTATTTTTTGAAGTTTGAATGTTTGGAAAATCTATCATATTGTCTCGACAATATGAATTTTGAGTTTCTGAAAACTTGAGCTTCTGACCTAGGCCCCTATATCTTTATCTAAATATATTTGCGTGTGAGTGTGTGTGTGTGTGTGTGTGTGTGTGTGTGTGTGTGTGTGTGTGTGTGTGTGTGTGTGTGTGTGTGTGTGTGTGTGTGTGTGTGTGTGTGTGTGTGTGTGTGTGTGTGTGTGTGTGTGTGTGTGTGTGTGTGTGTGTGTGTGTTATGCATTTGCATTTGTAAACTGGTATGTAGCACTGATCTACTTGCACTTATTTCATATTTGGCACATAAGTACTCCCTGATTAAGGGAGTTGCTGAGCGGAACTCAGCAAGTTAAAGGTGGCAGATGGAGTCAAGCTGTAGGCTACAGGAAGCTCATAGGCTTAATCTTCAAAGCTCCAATGTTAGTGTGTGTCCCTGTGCTTGTGTGTGTGTGAGTGTGTGGGTGTGTGTGTGTATAGCTGTCTTTGTGTTTCTGTGTGTGTGTGTGTGGGGGGGGGGGGCTGTCTGTGTATGTCTGCATGTGCCTGTGTCTGTCTCTGCTTTGATTTGATATAAATTAATCAAACTGATAAATTACACTGCAATCTGCAGGACACCATACTATATTGAAATGTGTCTATTACTATCTGTACATAGGGTAAACATCAGAAATGAACAAAGAGACCCTGCCACATGACAAAAAGAGAAAAAACACTGACTCTGTACTAGGTGACTTTTGTTCAGCTTTCAGCATAGGCACTGGCGGTACCAGCTGGCAGAAATGAGCAGATGATGCCAACTGACCCATACTGGCAAGAAGGAGACAGCATTGACTTCTTGCAATAGAAGCATTAGGAGTTTGTTGAGACTGCAGTACAAGCAATATACATCTTGGTCAGGAGGTTATGGGAAGGTGTGCATGTAACTCCTTAAGGCAGCCATAGTGGAGCTTGCAAGGCACATGCAAGGTAAAAGAATTAGGGCCATACTACCCAGCAGCTTTATGATTCTACACCCATGTCCTCAATCTCCTCACCAGATTAAGATATGGGTTTGGGCGAGACTGGTGGAGGCAAAGGTAGGTCCAGTACACCCAGGAGGTAGTGACAAATGATGGTCAGATGTGGGATTTATTCAATCAGATGGGAACCAGGCATTCCCATGACAGAGAAGACATCTGTATTCCTTTTGTTTCTGCTGGGAAACCCTATCTTCACATCCATTCCCCAAAAGTGGGATTCGGGTGTTAGGGAGCTGACCACTTTGCTAGTCCTGCAGAGCATCCTACTCCTCTTATTGTGGAGCATCCGATCCCATTCTGCAGCATTTATATATATATATATATATATATATATATATATATATATATATATATATATATATATATATATATATATATGGTTCTATTGTGTATGACTGAAATGCCTTAATTTCAAATGTAATTAGTTTGATCGTACACAATAGCAACAAAAAAAATGAAAACAATAATATTGACAGAGGAAAACTATTTTCTCTCCCAATATTATATTAAATCTAACCCTCCCCATAACACTAGCCTCAAATCTGTCTGTATAGTGGCAGTGTTACAGAAAAGTTTAAATGACATTATGGCATGGGGTTAGGGTTGGGAGAAGGGGCAGCGTACACACACAAACAACAGTACATCTATCCCCTAACCAAAATTACACTCTAAAATACAGACACTCACATACAAGCACACAACATCCATCCTTCACTCATCCCCAGTCCTACCCCTAACTCACATCCATGCATAAACACTCTACCCCCCCATCTCCACTTACATGTACCCATATTCCATACCATTGACATATCCACTGTTCAGCCATCAGTACCATCAACATTAAATCACACCCCTGCGTTTGTCGAACAACAATCATTTGATGAAATGCAGTGGACCCATATATATGTGTATATACAATGGATATAAAAAGTTTACACACCCCTGTTAAAATGCCAGGTTTTGGTGATATAAAAAAATGAATAGTATTCACAAAACAGCAGCTTGCATGTACAGCAGGTGCAATGGCAAAACAACAACAAGCAGATCCAACACCAGACCAGACACATTACTAAAATCCTTTATTGAAAAACAGAGATATCAGAGCGGTTTCGGCGCAGAGCCTTCATCAGTGATACTACAAGAAACAGATTGCACTGTTTAAATATTCATGCCCACTCACTTCCTGTGACATCACATCAAATTTATTAAAGCCATATTAGAGTTTGTCATTAAGACCCGGTGTACAAAGTGCACCTAGCTTAACGATCCATCTAGTTTCTTTGTAATTTAATAGGGAATGTCAACCCTTTTCATAATAAGTAATGATATTTCAATACTCACTATTCTCAAGCTTTGATATCTCTTTTTCATAATTCTAGGATCTTGGAATTATGATATGATATATCAAGAGTTATAACAGTTGTAAATGTGGTATCTATATGCTTTTTTTCATCCTCTCTCTCACCCAGTTATTACCATCTTCCACTGCCTCATGTCCTTGTGCCATTTTTGCTTCCATCTTGCCTTTTTTTTTGCATTATATACTCTACCCAGTTTCACTTTCCCCACTCTCTCTCAAGCTCACTGGTCATATCTGAAGGCAACTCTCTTCTTTGAAGAATGCTTCTTATTAGACACCATTACAAATGATGGTCTCCCCAGAAAAGACATGCCAATCCCTTTATGCTGGTCCATCAGTCGCCCAAGCCTTTAATTGAATCTGTGCCATCTGAGTCAAAGTTTGGGCTTTATCCCCCACTGCCACAAGAGTGGCCATGCCGTCTCTATGTTCTATTATAATCTCTAAGAATGGCTTTCTTTTTTACAGGAAGTGCTAACTGTAAATTTGGAAGACAGACTGAAGATGGCATTTATGTTTATTTGGATATGTAAGTTGTCTCTGAGAAGGTTCTTTAGCATACACATATAAATATTGTTTTAACTTTATTTCAAATGTGTTATCTGTTGCATGGGAAATGCTAGTTGTCTCTGTGAATTATTTTGAAATGTAAGTGGGATTAGTCTTTTTCAGTAATTTCACTGTCAGTTCTTTGTTGGCTTGGGAAGTTACATAATAGCAAACGGCGAATATCATGTTATTTTTAATTTTAAAATGAAAACATACAAAACTAATGTTATATTACATTTTAGACTGTATAGAAAAAGCTTCAGACTTACTATTGTTCCTCACTTAAATCCAAATGGCCACTGAGTTGCAACTCCCTTTAAATGTTCTGCTGAGGTTTTGTAATCTGACAGGTAGGTTCCATAATCAAGTAAAAAAGAAGCTATGGTTCATTTTAAAAGCAGTATTTTTCTGAGTTATCAAAATTGTGAATTTGTGATAATGGCATTAATTTACTGGCTTCACCACTACTACCTTGATTAGATCTACTTAAGAAATTAGTGCTGTAAGCCGATACTCAATAAGAAATGTTTGAGAGAAAAGCATCATAACAACAGTGATTTTCATACATTGTCACTGAAAATTAATTAGTTCAATTCTAAAAGGGTAACAAACAAAGTGAACTGGTTTAACTATGATATAGCAATAAGGAGTTCAAATAAAGGCCATGCAGACTGTTTTATTGGATGCAGATGATAGATTAAAAAAGGATGTACAGAATGAATTATTTGAAAATCAAACAGATGTTTGCTAAAAAGGAAGATTTAGGCAACAGGAAATGAGGAACAATTTGAGAATACTTGGAGTTCCAGAAATAGAAAGGATAGCAATATGGGAAATTACTTAACTATCTGTCTTCAGAACTATTACATATACCAGAGGAATTTCTTTTAGAATAGAGAGGGAGAGAATATGCACTTTGTTTTCGAAGATCCCTAGAAAATCATGTGATTCACTAAGCTAAATTCTGACAAAATCCATTGCGTATCTGGACCAAATAATTCACAAAACTGTGAGATTTAACCTTCCTGCTAAAGAGGGTAAAACCATTAGATCTGGCAATTACTCTACAACAAAAACTATGGAAAAAAAGAAATATTTGCTTATCTCCTTTTAATGCACTGAAAATATAAATAATAATAATAATAATAATAATAATAATAATAATAATAATAAAAAAATCACCATAACCATAATAGTCATATTCTTTATGCTGATATATATATATATATATCATCATCTTTCGGCTGTTCCTATTAGGGGTCACCACAGCGGATCTTCTGTTTCCATTTCTTCCTGTCCTCTGCATCATACTCTTTCACACCAACCGCCCGCATGTCCTCTCTCATCACATCCATAAGCCTTATCTTAGGCCTTCCTCTTTTCCTCTTACCTGGCAGCGCCTTCCTTAGCATCCTTTTCGCAATATACCCAGCATCCCTCCTCAGCACATTTCCAAACCAACGCAATCTCGCCTCTCTTGCTTTGTCTCCAAACTGTCCAACCTGAGCTGACCCTCTAATATACTGATTCCTAATCCTGTCCATATTAGTCACACCCAGTGCAAATCTTAACATCTTTAACTCTGCCACAACGAGCTCTGACTCCTGCCTTTTCGTCAATGCCACTGTCTCCAACCCATATAACATAGCTGGTCTCACTACCCTCTTGTAGACTTTCCCTTTCACTCTTACTGGTACCCATCTGTCACAAATCACTCCTGACACTCTTCTCCACCCATTCCACCCTGCCTATACTCTCTTCTTCACCTCTCTTCCACACTCACCATTACTCTGAACTGTTGATCCCAAGTACTTAAACTCATTCACCTTTACCAACTCTACTCCCTGCATCCTCACCATTCCTCTACCCTCCCTCACATTTGCATGCATATTCTGTTTTAGCCCTGCTGACCTTCATTCCTCTCCTCTCTAAAGCATATCTCCACCTCTCCAGGGTCTCCTCAACCTGGTCCCTACTCTCACTACATATGACAATGTCATCTGCAAATATCATAGTCCACGGGGCCTCCCGTCTGATCTCATCTGTCAACCTGTCCATCACCACTGCAAATAAGAAAGGGCCCAGAGCTGATGTTTGATGTAGTCCCACCTCCACCTTAAACGTATCTGTCACTCCCACCGCAGTCCTCACCAATGTCACACTACCCTCGTACATATCCTGTACCACTCTTACATACTTCTCTGCCACTCCCGACTTCCTCATACAATACCACAACTCCTCTCTAGACACCCTGTCATATGCTTTAAGTCCACAAAGACACAATGCAACTCCTTCTGACCTTCTCTGTATTTCTGCAATAACACTCTCAGAGCAAATATTGAATCTGTAGTGCTCTTTCCTGGCATGAAACAATACTGCTGATCACTAATCATCACCTCCCTTCTTAACCTAGCTTCCACTACTCTTTCCCATAACTTCAAGCTGTGACTGATCAGTTGTATCCCTCTGTAGTTACTGCACCTCTGCACATCACCCTTATTCTTAAAGATAGGTACCAAAACACTTTTTCTCCACTCCTCAGGCATCCTCTGACTTTCCAAAATGTCATTAAACAATCTGGTTAAAAATCCCACTGCCATTTCACCTAAGCACCTCCATGCTTCCACTGGTATGTCATCTGGGCCAACAGCCTTTCCATTCTTCATCCTCTTCATAGCTGGCCTTACTTCCTCCTTGCTAATCTGTTTCACTTCCTGATTCACTATCCCAACATCATCCATCCTTCTTTCTCTCTCATTCTCTTCATTCATCAGCCCTTTAAAGTACTCTTTCCATCTACTCAACACACTCTCCTCACTTGTGAGTACACTTCCCTCACTATCCTTTATCACCCTTACCTGCTGCACATCTTTCCCAGCTCTGTCCCTCTGTCTAGCCAATCGGTACAGGTCCTTTTCTCCCTCTTTAGTGTCCAGTCTCTCATACAACTCTCCATATGCCTTATCCTTAGTCTTCGCCACCTCTCTCTTTGCCATGCGTCTCATCTCCTTATACTCATGTCTACTTTCTTCATCTCTTTGACAATCCCACTTCTTCTTCGCTAGCCTCTTCCTCTGTATACTCTCCTGTACTTCCTCATTCCACCACCAGGTCTCCTTGTCCTCCTTCCTCTGTCTAGATGTCATACCAAGCACCTTTCTAGCCTTCTCCCTTACTAGCTCTGCTGTAGTTACCCAGCTATTCGGTAACTCTCCACTGCCTCCCAGTGCCTGTCTTAACTCTTCCCTGAACTCCACCTCACAATTACCCTTTTTTAACTTCCACAATTTAATTCTTGGCACTGCTTTCACACTCCTCCTCCTCCTCTTCTTGATCACAAATATAGCCTTAGACATGGATACATTTAATTCTTAAAAGGTGTAAAAGTTGTTTGCCATTGGATGTTCTGCATGTGCATACATTTCTAGAGGGGTTATCTCTCGCATGCATTTTAACTAGGTTAAGCATCTAATGTGATCTGACCTCATTATTTTTGTTCATTGAGGGGTTATGGAATGCAATACATTTACCAAGGCTGAGTTAAAAGAATGTAGTGCATCATCTAATGTGGCATGTTTAGATGAGTCCAGTTACATGGTGTTAGTAGTGATATGAATGTGGAAGGAGTACATTGGGTGACATTTTTGATTTTGGCATACTGAGTGAAATCTTTTACCTTAGAGGGCCCCCAGATTATGAAAATGGGTGTCCATCACTAATGTCAATGAACAGATTGTTTGTGGTTTCAATGCAAATAACTAGTCTAATGTACCTTCTTTGATGGTAATTTTGTTAATTTTTGCTGCTGTTTGAATTAGTTGTCTTGAGTTAAATAGGTTTATGCTTAAGGTAGTAGCTGGAGAATCTTCTTTTGGCTAATCACCATTGAGGTCACCTAGTATGGTTGCATAGCTAAAGTTAGTAGTTATCCATGATAGTATATCAGTAGCTATTGCTGTGTCATCATTTTGTGGGATTTGTTTTATTTGTCATCTAAATATGTAACATCATGATGGAGAAACTTCATTAACTAGTATATATGCCCTTAGCCATGTTTCTTAGATTATACATTTGGGGAATAAATTCCTATCCACTCATATAATTGTGTAGGTTTGTTGCAGATGATGCAGGCATTTGTGTGTCAGAGTTTGATGTCTTGGTTATAGTATTGCAGTATAAATGTTTCTGATGTATTTGTTAATAGACTGGGGTTAGCATGAATATCTCTACAATTAAGCAGTCTGTCATGTAAGTATGAGAAAAGGCATCTTAGTTTAACTGTGAAGTAAAGGATTGGTGTCTGGATGGTAAGTAGAATGGTTTGAGTAAGTATATTTTTGAGGTATTTTATATATATATATATATATATATATATATATATATATATATATATATATACATATATATAGTGGTCCTGTTATCGGGGCACTATAGTCTTTTTCTTTGCATGATATGCATTTGTATTATCTTGTGAGCTGATGATAAAGGTTAAGTTGCTATATACTAAAAGGAAGATGAGAGTATATACCACTGTTGTTAAGATGGAGAGCGGTATTATCATGCAAATTAGTTGATGAGGAAATCCTTTGACTGTCGAATTTTGTTGTTTACATACAGTCACTCCAGTGACTCCAATTTTTGGCTAGTTCCCTCTACAGTAAGTGTGCTGGTCAGAAATTTGCCCTGTGGATTCTTGCTGCAAAAGTGGTAGGAAAATGTCACTGCCAAAGGAATTTCCACAGCTGAATTTCAGTCTTATTTCTAAAAGTAGTAAAAGGGCAACACCTTTGATTATACTAATGTAAGGCAGTATTCATGAATCAAAAAGCTGTAGATACTTTTTCCTTAATTTTTGTATTGAATTATTTGTACTGTAGTGTGAAACTGCTACAAGCCCTGCCTCCCCACCAGAGATTATATTGCTTTACTTTAAGCAAACTTAACACATTAGCATATTCTGCTTTCATGAGTAAAATTTTCCTGGTGAAAACAATTCTCTCAGCCACTATCTTCTGCTGAGACTATTCCAATCTAATCTATATATATATATATATATATATATAGTTTAGCGGTGACTGGTCTCCAACTAGGGGAATAAATTGTTTGAGGATCAGACTTCTGGTAAACTTATTAGGCCTCAGGTAAATGCTGCACCCATAAATATAAAATTAAATGTTATGACTCACCTCAAGCAGTCAGATTAAACAGACCAAGTATTTCTATCCCTAAACAATTTGTCTCATGGATTGTTTTTGATGGAAAACCATCTGAGAAGGAGCAATGTTATTGCACTGAATTTCCCAGTTGCCCCCCATTGCTGTGCTGGTCTGCAGCAAGTATAGATGGTGTGGCTGCAAATTTAAAATCATTTTTCCACTCCAAAACACATTTTCCATTCTCTGAAACAAGTTTCTTTAAAACTTCATATATTGTTTCTGAGACAGACTTCAGTTTGGGAAAGCTGTGTTCTGTTTGTCCTCACTACTGTTGGACACTGTCCACTCCCCTACCTTACTGCCAACCACCTATCATTCCCCTCTCACTCAGCCTATATTTCTATCCTTAATCCTACCCACTTAAAACTTCACCCAACAATGACTACCTATTTAAGAGCACCTCACTATAATGAACTATCTAAACCCCTTCCATTCAATCCTTCCTAGCCCAATTATCATCTCCTCCACTAGGGATCAACTTCTACTTCCTCCTTTTAACTCTCCCTGCAAACCCCATTACCTCCAATCACGCTTCTACCCATAGTTACAGCACTGTTTTTATTTAAACATTCACCACCTCACAACCACATACAGTAGCTCCCTGTGTATCTTTGAGTACACTCCCTGCCAGCTATAAGCACATCACTTTATCTAAAAAATCACATCTTACACTGTTCTTCACTTTCTCATAGCACCTCCACCCAATAAACTTGTTAGATTATCTTACATTGTTTATAATTCAATGTGTAAATCAGAGCTTTTCTCCATAGGTCTCCACTGAAAATGGACTCTTGTGACCCAGTCAGTCTTCCCCAGTAAACAAATGTCATTACTTAGATAAAATAAATAAATGCACATATATCTAAATGATAGATAAAAAGAAAGAAAGTGTATACACATAAGCACACACGCACACACACACACACACACACACACACACACACACACACACACACACACACACACATGTTTAATGGGATGGTAATATAGCTCGTGATTGTGTATAAGTAACTACGTAACAAGGGAAAATGTTGGGGAGGTTAGTGTTTGGTGTAATAATGTGGTTTGGTTTTGATTAATGAAGAGAATAAGTAAAGGAATGAAGTTGTGTTTAGAATGTGAGTAAGCCTATAGCATTTATATAGGCAATTGTTTAAGTTATCATTTTTTTGTGCATTGTGGCTGAGTTGCAGGATGGGGGAGGACACTTAAGCAATGTTGTATTAGGTGTGTACAACACATTTGCTTAACAGAGTATGAGACAATCAACTAATATATGTATAATGGTGGTGTACTCAGTGTACTAGATAGTTAAATACAGTCAGAGTCTCACACTATGACTGTTAGTATGAGAGCATGTATTAGTAATAGTTCTGATCACTAAGCATCTATTAGTAATAGCTCTGATCACTAAATTAATCAAATTGTGTTAAAATAAATTATAGTAGAAGCTCTAATTTCTAGACTAACCTATGGAGGTTTTCCTATTCTCTATTTTGCAGCACTTCTGGGAGTATGCAACTGACATTGTTCTGGGGGTACAGGTCAAGGATAAAGCACACAAAAGCCAACTTAATGGTCTAGCTGTTTCCTTCATGAGGTCTGTTATAAGACAAGGATGCAAATTTTCAGGGCATTCTCTTTAGTCACAGGGAATGCAGCTTTATAGCAATTACATGGTGAAAGCACCCATGCAAATAAAACATATTTTCTGCAATATGAAATACAATCTAGATGATTTTCATTTGTAAGATATATGGTCTTATAAAGAGAGTTTAAATTCCACCTTTTTGTGAGAAGGTGAAGCCTTCTGTAATATACAACATAAAATTGCAGGCTTTCTTCTGCCAGGTAAGTTCAAGAGCTACAGCTATAAGCCAGCTGTTTTTGGGAAGTAGATGCCTGTAATGGAACTAGGATATATATATATCAACTAGGTAGTGGCTGATGACCATGATAAAATAGTAATAGTTATCACATAGTTAAATCCAAAGTGGTAACAACTGAACTGTAAGAAATATTGAGCAGAATTAGCTAAAATATGTTATTTATATGTTATTATAAAAGGTACTACATAGCATACACTAGATTATATTTAGTGTGGGCATATAAGGAAATGTGAATACTTTTATAAATACCATAAAAGTTTTTCTCAGAAGAGGGCATTAAATAAAATTTTAACTTTTTTAGAACCAGTACATACATCTTGAATGCCAAAAAAGGGCACTGGGATCATTTAGATAAAATATGTTTGTCTCTGAAGTACAGGATATGCTTAAAATCTGATACAAATCCAGCAGAAGTATAAATGGCAATTAACAAAAAAATCTATGATCTAAAAATGGCTTTCCTATCAAATTCTATAAATGGGGACATCAGCAAAAAATGTTTAATGTGATTAGCTTTAAAAATGTAAAAACAACCTTGAAGTTGGAGGAAAATTTTGATTATGGCTCTTAGTTTGCAGTCATCTGCGAACTTTGTTAGCCAAAGACCTTCTGTGTTAGCCTGTACTTCAGAGAAGTAAACACCAAACAGGAGAGGACCTAGGACTGAACCCTGTGGTACTCTACTTGTCACTGGTCTGAGGTTGGATTTAGAGTCTGCTACGTTCACAGTGTGCATTCTGTCAGTGAGCCAGTTGGCAACCCATCTTGTGACATAAGGATTTATACCTAGTTTAGTGAGTTTATCTGTAATTCCAGAGTGGGGGGTGGTGTCAAAAGCCTTGGCGAGATCTAGATAGGCTGTGTGAACCACCCCACCCTCATCTACGGCTTTGGTGACTGCTTCAAAGAAGTCTATCAATTTTAGGAGACGTGATATGCCTTTTACAAACCTAAACTGGGTAGGGTCCAGATTTTGGAGATTACCAATGTCATTGTTTATAAGTTCCATGATGATATGTTCCATAGCCTTGCAGATCAGGCCTCTTTCTTGACCTCTCAAAGCTTTTGACACTATATCTCACCCCTCCTCTTAAACAAACTCTCAGAACTCAACCTATCTTCCTCTACTATCTCCAGGTTCTTTACCTACCTCAGCCATAATCTCGAATCAATTAAATAGGTCTTAGCTATCTCCCCTGAATTTCCCATAAAGAAGGGGGACCCTAAGGTTCTATTCTGTGACCACTTCTCTTTTATATATTCACCAACCAGTTATCCATATGTACACCACAGTCATCCCTAGTACAATATGCTGATGACTCCACAGTCATCACCATAGCTGATACCTTCCCAGTCCTACATACAACTCAGAACTCCTTTCAATCTATTGAAATCTGACTCAACAAAAATCAGCTAATTCTAAACTCCAAGAAGACTAAACTCCTGCTCTTCATTCCAAAAGTATGAATAATCTCAAACCTTCTTTCTCTGTCACTTCCCTCAATAACACACCCATCACAGTTGAAACTCATATCAAATTACTCGGGATCATTATTGATGACCACTTGAAATTTGACTTACATATACTCAGTAACATTAAAAAAACTTACCAAAAACATGAACTTTTCTACCGGAACAAAAATGCTTTATCCTGTAAAGCCAAGATAGCCCTATCCCATGCTTAACTACTACCAACCCTACTATACGGCTCTCAAATCCTCAACAGCTTACAAACCACACTTCTCGCTAAACTGGAATCCACTTACAATAACGTAGCCAAATTTGCTGCCAAACACCCATTCTATTCTCACCACTGCTTAGCACTCAGGAAACTAGACTGGTTAGAGCTCACTACCTACCTTCTCCTCTCTCAGTTTCAGATAATTCACTCCATTCTACACCAGCCCTCTTTCAGTCCAAGCATTCACTCTATCATCTCTCCCTACACCCCTCCTAGAAATCTTTGGAGCTCAGAACAACATCTCCTTTCAATATACAAGCCAAAGATTAACATTGCCAGGAACCTCTAGAGCTACACCCCAGCTGACAAGTGGAATAATCTTCCATTACACATTCGTAATATTAAGCCAAAACCCCAGTTCAAAATTGCAGTAAAAAATCACCTAAGCAACACTAGACTATGTCAATGTAACTATACCCCTGTTGACCTGCTCACCCCCTCTAACTTGTCCTCCTTTTCTGTATTGCCGTGACACCTAACTCACTCTCCTTACTACTTTATTTCTGTATAATACTCCTTTTTCATATAGCCTCTTCATCATCCACCTGCTTATTTTTACTTTAGACTCATATAATAATTCTTGAGCCTTTTCTTGTCTCTGCTACACACTAATGTGATAAATGTAAATATTCCAATTGTATCATCTATGTACCCTGTGATTTTTACTAGATGTCCTATGCTAATATGTAAAACTAAAGCCTCTCATGTTAAACTAAGATTAATATTTTCTGATAGGAAACTATTGTTTAGAGAACTATGTACTGTGTTACTATGTACTATGTTAAACTAAGACTATGTTCTCTGATGGGAAACTATTGTTTAAAGAACTATGCATTATGTTACTTTAGTTATATAATCAAGTGTCTATTGTTTTTTTTGTGGAGCTTTTCTCCTCGGGTCTCCACTGAAAAAGGGCTTTGACTCAGTGGGACTAACCTGGCCAACAAATGTAAAATAAAATAAATAAATAATGTAAGGGTAGAATATGGGAGATTTTCCAACTTGCTGGAATCAGGCTCTCAAAGATAGATCTATGAATGACTATGGCTACTGGTGAGGCTATTCCTTCTGCTCCAATTTGCGGGAAGTCATCAGGGAAGTTGCTGCAGCTAGGGTAGTTGGTTTTATTTTTTTGAGTAGTTTTTTGATTGTATCAACATACACTGGTTGAAACGTAAACTGTTTGGAGGAGGTTTGTGTGTGTGTGCCGTACTGGTCTGTGATAGGAGCAGTGTTGTTAGAGGTGCTCTGACAATTTGCGAGGGCTTGATTTGTTTCTGAAAAGTATTTATTAAACTGGGTTGATAAATTGACAGTACTGTGGGGTATTGACAGAGTGGGAGTAGCTAATTTGTTTGTCTGTAATATATTGTTAAGTGAAGCCTAGAACTTTTGTATGCTGTTTTGATGTTTTTTTCTGGCTATTATGGTATTAATAAATTGATTTTGTCCTATTTTGCTAGTTTTCTAGCTTTCACACACCTATTTTGCTAGTTTAGCTTTCACACACAGACACACACACACACACACACACACACACACACACACACACACACACACACACACACACACACACACACACACACACACACATGCATACAACCTGCCTGCTGAATACCTAAAAATAGCAGCTTATGTCCTAGCTTATCCTTTTTCCATATTAATCAACTGCTTCATATCTGAATCCGATGTACCCATGCTATGGAAAATATCCCACATCATTCCCCTTCGCAAAAATGGTCCCTCCACCAACCTCTCCAACAACTGCCCCATTGCCATCCTCTTTCCCCTTTCCAAGATACTCGAAAAATGCATCAACTCACAGGTCTCTAAATACCTACTTAACAATAATCTCCTCTTCAATACCTACCATGGTTTCAGGCCACACCACTGCACTACAACTGGTCTGCTCTCCTTCACTAACACTATCTTCCATCACAAAAACAATGGCCTCCTCTCCTCTGCTGTATTTCTGGATCTATCTAAGGCCTTTGACATTGTGTCACATGATCTACTACTCTCTCCAACCTTTCTTTCTCCACACCAGCCACAAACTGGTTCCACAGCTATCTACGCAGCTGCCAGCAATCAGTTGTCTGAGCCAACGATCTATCCCCTCACCTCCCTGTTACTCTCGGGATTCCCCAAGGCTCCATACTTGGCCCCCTTCTTCTTCTTTTTCACCAACAACCTGCACACTGTCACCAAACATGTCTCCCTCATACAGTATGCAGATGATTCCACCCTCATCTGCTCAGCCCGAACTCTAACAGAACTCCAGCAGATTACACAAGAATAATTCTCTTCTAATGAAAGCTGGCTATCTAATGCCCAGCTTCTCCTCAATCCAAATAAAACCAAACTCCTGATCTTACAACCCTCCAAATCTAACCCAAACACCCCCCACTTCAATATACAAGCTAAGGACAATACCTCCATTTCACAAACAGTCCACACAAAACTACTTGGTGTACAGATAGATAATAATCTCAAATTTGACACCCACATATCACTAACAATTCAAAAAAGTTCAGAAAAAACTGGGCACCTTATATAGAAACCACCAATACCTCACCAAACCAGCTAGAATCTCTATCACCAATTCCCAACTAATCTCCATCCTACTCTATACATCACCCATACTTACAAATCTTAGACAGTCAGACCTAAACAAACTCAAAGCCTGCTACAATAAAATAGCAGAATTTGCCACTGGTGCCTCCTACTGCAGCCACCACTGTGTCTCCCTTAGCGACCTTGATTGGTTCAAGCTCCCACAACTCCTACACCTAACTCAACTCAACTTTGCACATAAACGTGTAAACCACTCTCTCAGAATCTCATCACACCATACACTTCACCAGCCCTACCACTCTTCCAGAACCCAACGCTCCTGCAACAAAAATCTACTCCAGGTCACCAAAGCCAAAATTTCAGCAGGGGAAGCACTATTTTCCTGCGCCATATGCAAGCTCAGGAACAACCTTCCCACTACCATAACTACCCTTCCTTCCTGCAGTCTTTTCAGGACTGCACTTAAATCACACCTACATTTTTACTGGCTTTGTCCTTGTCCAAACCCTGATTAATAGCCCCCCTCCCCTTTCAACCCTTCTTTATTTTCCCTCCTTTGGATAGAGTATTTCCTCTATCATTATAAAACTGAACTGAATATTAATTACTGCTAGTTTATCCTTCCAGGATTTAGTAATCATTAGTGTATTAATATTATTGTTAACTTGTTACTGCTAGACAATTGTTTTAATTAGAGCTTTCTACATAGTTTTACCAAATGTTCTCCTGTATTTTCATGTCACCATCACCACTACTGCATACATACCTTTGAGTCATATTGTATACCATTTATCATGTCATTCTGTGGAGCTTTCTCCCCGGGCCTCCACTGAAAAAGAACCTGTGTCCAGTCGGAAATTCCTGGTAAACAAATGTAAAAAAAAAAAAAAAAAACTATATATATATATATATATATATATATATATATATATATATATATATATATACACACACACACACATACACAAACACACACACAGCACACAGACACAAACACACACACAAACTCTCTCTCACACACACACACACACACACACACACACACACACACACACACACACACATATATATATATATATATATATATATATATATATATATATATATATTGCTTGCCCTGTGTTAAAAAATGGATTTGTGTTTGCGACCTTGGGTGCATCACTTACAAGTGACATCACAATGATATGGATACTTTTTTGTTTGCGTGATGATGATGATGTGTTGATTAAAATGGAATCTATTTTCACAGTCGACCCCATTTTCATTACTAAATGAGGACATCAAATTTCTGGCAAATGTAGCGGCTGATGGACTAGGTACAATCTTACCTAAATAGATTCAAAAAGTATAATCTGTATTAATCTCTAGTTACTTATTTCAAATGGAAAGTGGAAACAGAAAATATTCATAATGAATGTAATCGTTATCTGGAAGGTATCTGAGGTATAATGATGTTATAAAAAAGACATATTGCTAGCAAATTCCTGTTTTGGTTAATAGTCACTTAGCAAAGACAAACAAGGAGTGATATTTCTTAATTAATAATGATGTAACAGACAGCATAACATCAGTAAGGGTAGGAGACAAGTTACTGAAGATTTTACTTTAATATTCAGGAAATAAGTATACAGAAGAGTGAAAAGGTAAGTCTTGGTTTACATTATTTGCTGATTACTTTATACTTATTTTTATAGAATATTCATTAAAAAATTTTAAGAAAGAAAAGAATAGTCATTTGAGTAATAAAAGAATGATATTTGGATAGCTGCATTAAGCTATCAGAGAAATGTTGTCAACTTTATTTAAGCTTAACGATGGGAAAGCTTAACTGATAAAAAATCAGAAAGTCAAAGTGAAAACCACAGGCATTTTTTTTCAAAACCAAAGATTAAAATGTTATCATTCAGCCAAGTATATCTGTTAAGACACTTACCCATTTCACATGGTCAAATAGAAAATCTGAAATAAAGAACAAGCTCAGAAAAGTTTTCAAGGACTCTAATACAACAGGCTAGTTATGTTAAACCAACAAGGAGGAATGGAGAAGTCACACTGTCCAATATACAGAATTGCTTTTAATTTGCTGCAGTTCGTTATCAAGAAAAGAAAATCCTCCTAACTTGGAATGTGTGAGATGGGTGCAGTCTGAAAAGAAAACTGTATTGATTCGATATGTCTAATTTGGAATCCATGATTACTGGACTAGAAATAGGCTTTAAAGAAAAAAAAATAGGAAATTGGAAATCAGTTTGAATAAACAAAAAGCTGCACTTATGGAGAAATGGAAAGATGTTAAAAAAAGAAGATGCTTATTGGAGGTAAAAGCTAATGATGTTATAAGATAACATTTTCTGAGTGTCAGTTACCTGAATTACAAGGCACTGAGCAAAATAATGATGATTACTGTTTTCCATGTGAAATCACTGCTGGGGCAATTTCTAAAAGCATGCACCTGCATTGATTCTTCGGGGACATACCACTCTTCTTCAGAATGATGTGCCTGTAGAATAGGTATACATGAGTTTGGGGGATTTAGGAGCTTACCTTTACACTAAGGAATGCAGGGAAGCTTACCCCATGCAAAAGTGCTTGGATTTTAATTTTTCATCATTTTGAGTTTCAGGCATTACTTTTCAGCATATTGTTTCCCAGATGTTGCGACATTTCAGGCTTTGTAGATCCTATATATGAATAACTTGATGAATGTAAAAACAATGAATTTTTTTGTGACATTAGCAAAGTAATAAGTTGTCTGAACAGTTGTTATTCCTTGCAAATATGGACATATATTTAGAATCAGCAAATTAGGCAATTATTAATGATGTCAAAGAAAACTGAATAATGATGCAAAATTTTGGAGATGTAACTCTTAAGGCAGGCGATGTACACATTTTGACATTACTACATAGAAAATATTTTTGATAGTAGATATCCAACAGATGTTTTGGAAAGAAATAAATCTGGTGGAAGTTTTCTTGCATACTAAGTACTGACGTGGAAAAATGAGCTAGGGTTAGAAATTAGAGGTAAACATGATGACATAATGCTTCTTTCCTGTGTGGGTACATCCAGGTTAGCCAAACAGTGTAAACAACCCAAGGTTGTCATACAGGAATTTGATACAGACACTAGCAAATGAGGAATATCATGAAAAGACACAAGATAAAGGCAAAAAAAGAGACTAAACAGAAATCTCAGATCTCAAAAGAATTATAACCTAGATACAGTAAAGTCTAATAAATACTGCATTGGATTTAACAGCGTAAATGCTCTAAATAATTTTATTGTAAACAAATATATTGAAAATATTCTTGTTATTGGAAGCATTGCAATATAGTTAAATAACTGTCATTGCTTATTATTTGTTCAACTTTGAAAATGTTAATACATATCTAAATGAAAAAATGAATATGGAGGTTGTTTATAAATTATCACATGCCATTTAATCAACATGCCATTATTTGATTCCAAAACATCTAACTGTCTAAACTAACTCTGAGACTGCACAGACATGGAGAATAGGGAGAGAGAGAGAGAGAGAGAGATTAAAAATGCTACACTAACTTTCTCTTTCTTGTCTTAATCTACTCGTGATTTTAAGAAGCCATTAGAGGTGAATTTGTGTTTCAGTAAGTTGCTGCTAACAAATTATATGTTTTCCAGTTTGTTTTGTATTCATTCCATTATGTATTCCCTATTAGTATTGACATACATTAATTCAGCACATGAGCAAAACAGTCATTATGCCATTTTATTTGTGTAGACGAGGATATCTGATTACTTCATTACATGGTTCTGTGCCTGTATTTACTTACCAGGTTTCATTTAAAATGACAGAAACTACGTATGCTTTTGCTGTTTTATGCATCTTTTTGAGGCATAGTGGATATTGTGTGTCTTTTTAAGATGGTTGGCTATTATTTATACCACTCAAAGAACTTGATCTGAGATGCTGTTCAGAGTGTAAGACTTGCCTGTGCAAGCACTGAACACATTGTATTTTTTTCACCATTAATGGGAAAGGAATTTGGATTGTGGAAAGCTTGTGTATTAAAGTGAAAGAAAAAGTGATATACATCTTGCATAAAAAATTGAGGAAGGTGGCTATGCATCTCTCTCTCTCTCTCTCTCTCTCTCTTTCATTAGAGATCATAGTCATTACTAAAGTAGATATCATTATTTAAAGCGGAGAAATCAAAGACATTCTTTCTTGTAAGAAGTGAATGGAAGGTGGGGTTACTTGTTACTATAACATTGTTTTGGAAATCAGCCTGCAAATGTTGCATGTTTTTCATAAGTTGTATCTGCTATTCTATATGAAAAGAACTTAGTCAATACAGCTTTGCTTTTTGATTTTCAGAACATTGATCTTATAGAGCTATTTTAGAGTCATGACCTTGGGTTTTGGTTTACAGTTTGATTACATCAAAAATGTATGATCAGTGGTAGTCATGCATTCAGTTTGCAAGTTTCTTTATATAAAATTTTTGTGCGATTATTAATGTTGGCTCTGTCCTCCATATTGGCTTATGTATAATATAAATAGTAAATGCAATATACTAGTAATAATAATATTGAAGAAAACACGCAAAAAGAAAAAAACTTAGATATTTGGATAAAAGTTTCATAACCAAATTTTTAAAAAGAAAATATAGGAAAAGTGAAGCAGGAACAACATAGACTGAAAAAAAATGGATATTATGTAACTCATCTGAAAAACAGAAAGGACTTAACATATCAAATAATAATTATACAGCTATGTTTCCCCATTTTAAAGTATATATCACTCTTATAGCTTTACTGCAATTAGAATATATTTCCAGATTCATGAACAAAGAGGACAAACAAATCAATGCCATTTGCACCTCTACAAGTCAGAAATCACCAAATAGAAGTTTATCAGAGACAGAATAGAGATGTAGAACTTTTAGATGCACTGCAAAAATATATGCCAAAAGGGCATTATAGTCTATTATGGACTTTTTAAGGATGAGTAAAGTGCAAAAATAACTTTATTGGACATGGGTTGTATGTCTTTAGCAGTTAGCTGTGATAGAAGATAGAACCTCTTAATGGAAGGTAATATATGGAAGAGAGTGGGTACCCCAAAACTGCTCACACATCTCTGTTGTAAGTATTTACATTGAACTGGGTGGATCATAGTATTATAAGGTGTCACTCTCCTTATGAGCTTTTTTCTGTACATTCCACTTCCTTCAAATAAGGCTGGTATGATTAATCAGCCTATAGTGGTAGAGTCACTGTTGTGGAGATGGACATCGGTATCTGCACTACAAGCTTTAATAAGGTACAGGGTCTGATTCTCACAAATGGAAATTGGCTAGGCTTAAAATGTCTCACAAGGGTAGTCTAGTACTTACCTATGAACCAGTGAACCTTTAGGAACATACGCAGTGTGGAACAGATGCTGAAGAATTTCATAAGGGAGCTTGTGAGGCAATGTTTCTCACTAACAAGGAAGTAAACTGGTAAGTTGGCTGGAGTCATAGAGCTAATGCTCTTTGGTATATGAGCAGGCTCTTGGTACTTGTTCTAAGGGATACATAGTGGGAAGTGCAGATGTGCATACTCCATAGTATAGTGTATTCTACTGGCTTATGTGCTAACATGGACATTGCACCCTGTAGCTATCACACAGGTGTGGATAATGCTCTTACTGCTGTGACACTCCTGTTTAGGTACCTCTGGCATTTTGCAGTGACAGCAGCCTGTGTCAGGTGAGATTGTTATTATTTACCAGGCTTGATAATGCACGGGTCATATCAATTGCATGCTATCTGCTATAAAACATGTACACATAATGTATGGTGGTCCTGTTAATAGACACTGGTCAGACCTGCAATGCATCACAGTGGTTAGCCATGTGAAACAATTGAAGACTATATGAAACACCTACACTAAACCTTCCAAACTGTCATAGCCAGATGTGTGGACAACAGTGAATACAATGGTGGAGGTGTGTTTCAATGTAGGGACAGGTACTACATATCAGCATTACACATGTTGGGAATACGAACAGTACTGTACAGAGATCATATGTGTGCACACACTCTAAATGTGTTGGAGCTGGAGTATGACCGGCCCACAGGATACACCCTTGTGGATTATACCCTTGCTATGAATGTCACACAATGTCATGTGCTATCTGACATGTCAATGACATGTAGTGAGCTGACTGCAATACTGCTCAACTATCCTGCAAAACATGTCTCACATCCCATTCATACCACCCTTTGTCTGCATAAAGCTGTCCTAAGTGGAGCATGTGACATCTATGGGTGTATGTTATATGGGATAACACTGACATGAGAAATAACATGGCCATCACAATCATTGGACAGAACATGTGTACACATGGCCATGGAGGATGGCCAGAGAGATGAAGCAACACACACAGTAGAAGTGATGTACATGTATGTACACCCTGTTGTACATTGGCGCTACACAAAACAACTATGCCTTTGTGCAATGGTGATATTGCAGATGTGAAACACTAAACATCATATAGGCCTGTGCACAGCTTGTGTAGGCATAACATAAAACCACCACATAACATGTCTTGAACATCTTGAATGTGTCACGACATGAAAGCATTCACCTATACAGTATCAAAATACATATATGTGTTACATAACATACACATACAATCACATCAGGCCACAGATACAGCACATTTACCTTGCTGGTGTCAGACATCACTGTCATGCCTGCTCCTCATGTGTGTGAGGTACACAGATGGCATGTGGGACACAGAGTACTGCTAAGTTATCCATGTGTGGGCATAGTTGCTAGGCATCAGTAATATGGTTGCAGATGTGCAGGAGTGTCATCTGTATACCCTTCTGTGACCTGTGTCACACATTCCACATTAAGGTTGAGTGTGTATATACCTCAGTGACATGGGTCACATTCCACATTAGATATGTATTGTATGTGAACATAGTCATGGCTATGAACTGTGTCAGTAGCTCACACTGTATAGCAATTGTGAAGCCACATGATGCCCTGCAATGGCTTTGCACATCAGCTCAATGTGCAGTTTGTCGTTGCATATTTGTAGGGTGGACAGACAACATTGCATCAGCTGAAGGCCCATGTTAGTATAACACGTCCCTGCATTGGGTCACCATTACCGTACTGTAGCTTGGAAAGGACACCATTGTGTTACACATGCATGCATGTCATTCAACATGTCAGCAGAAGACATGTCATACTACATGTGATTGGCAAGGACATATACCACACAGCAGGCTGGTGAACTGTAATCCTGTGTTTGTCTGTGACACCATTGCAAAGTAGGGACAGCCATGTCAAACATGTGTGTACAGCCACATGCACAATGCCTAGACTCAGCTCAGGGGTAGGCAGAATAATGTTGAACAGACATGCACTGCTTTGGGGGAGATATGCAAGCTAGGGCTCAGGCTAACATAGTATGTAGTCGACATACCCTACTGCTCATGTCCTCACACATAGGGGCGGTGGCCAACACAAAGCATCAGTGGCAGATGTACAAAGGTCAGTGATGATCTGTTAACATGTGGTGTATGTGGCACACACCATGGCAGTGCGGTGCAACAGTGCAAAGTGAATGCATTGTGCTGCAGGTATGGGGCATAGGCTACTAACTCAAATGGTGCAATACAGGTATGTATGCTAACCACCACTATAATTGTGTAAAGTGCATGTCATCTGCTATAACACATGCATGCTGTTGTGTGCAACTCACGGATGTATGATAACTACCACTATAATTGTCTAAGCTGAAACTATAATTGTCTAAGCTGAATGCTATCTGCCATTTCACCTGCGTGTAGTGTGTGTGTCTGTGTGTCTTTGTGTGTGTCTGTCTGTGTGTGTGTCTGACTGTGTGTGTCTCTGTCTGTGTATGTCTCTGTCTGTGTGTGTTTCTGTCTGTGTGTGTCTGACTGTGCATGTCTCTGTCTGTGTATGTCTCTGTCTGTGTGTGTTTCTGTCTGTGTGTGTGTCTGTCTGTGTGTGTGTCTGTCTGTGTGTCTGTGTGTCTGTGTGTCTGTCTTTCTGTGTCTGTGTGTCTTTCTGTCTGTCTGTCTGGTATAACTTGGAATGTACAGTTCTTGTCTTCCCCTCACAGGTGTTGATGTAGGTGCGTTGCCCTCCTGCGGTCCAGCTGATGTTAGTGTACCCACAGACTCTAGCAGTGATGATGATAGTATGATTGAGGCACAGGAAGGGTTGTCAGGGGCTGAATCTGTGCCATTGGTTGCCTTTCCACCTGTATCCCCCTCATCCTCACACACAGTTCACCTGCCTACACATACCCCATCACCTCTGGCCATAGAGGAAGGACAGTTGGTGGGTGGTAGCATGGAACAGGGAAGTGTGGAGACTATGGAAGGTGTGCCTGCACTCCATGATCCCAGTCAAAGTTCTGGTGATGTCCAACACAGGCATGTGCCCAGCCTGCTCGTAAAAGGACCACTGGCCAACATGCCCCTGCGAGACAAAGCACATCAGCTGGAGTCACCAGACGCTTGTTTTGGGCTGTAATGGAGGCACAAGCACGTGCTGAATGGCACAACAGAGAAGGTCTGAGGCTTCAGAGGGCTGGTGTCTGTTCATTAACTGACAACATCCAGGAACTTGCAAATGCTCACCATCATCTTGCAGATGTTTTGGATAGACGATTGTGTGACATGGTGGGAGTCCTCGACCATGGCATGTCAATCCTTGAGCATGGAAAGTCTGTGCTGGAAAATCTGGTGGGAGTGAGGCATCAGGCACATAGATGTAGGTCAGCTACATCACCTGTTGAAGGTCTACACGAACATGCTACTGCACATGCCCACTCCCATTGTGGTGGTAGCAGCAGCAGTGCAGCTGGTGCTGTGCAGTCCACACCACGACACTTCAGGCCATGTGCACGTGGTCCTGGATGGTCCCAACAGGGGCACAATTCCAGTGGATGTGTCATCAGACAGTAACCAAACACTATGCTATGCATGTAGGTACTGCACGGCCAGAACAAACCATGGAAAACACTGTTGGCCAGCAGATACGTGAAACGGTACAAAAATAATGCAATTGCTCAGAAAATTACTGATTATACATAACTTTTAATAATCAGACCGGTTTCAGCAAAAAAAGTCTTCTTCAGTGATACACAGCAAAAAAACCAAAGACAGTACTTAATGAATATTTATAGGAATGCCCAACCAATGAAAATGGAAAACCTGTTATAGTGAATAGTGGTAGGTTCCCACACCCAAAGTTGAGTTCAAGAGAAAAGAAGAAATAAACATAAATTATTAAAAATATTGTAGTGTCACCATGAGTTCATAAACAACTATAACAACTTGCATATTTAATATAAAGATGGTAATATGTACAAACCAAATAATAAATATGAATGAATGTTTGTCCATGAATATATATACAAAAGAAGGAATGGTAGTATAGTAATTCACTAAACTAACCATATATAAATGATTGGGACAAAATTCATATGAATAATAGATACACCTGATTATTTGTCCTAATGTAGGTAATTAATTTGTAACAATACATAATGAACCATAGAAAATGAACCTCATAAACATGCATGTTCACAATAAAATTGTGGTTAATATTAATAAACATTCAATAATGATGTAACGACATCAAATAAGGTATCCACTGGAACCTGAAATACAGAAATATAAGAATAAATTATTATAATAAATCACATAACAACTTTAATATGTCATAGCAATTAGTGTTACTGATTATAAATGGTCATTCAAACCTGGTGGAAAGAGTGCTCCCAATGTGGTGATCCAATACTTTTCTTTATGGTTTAGAATGCTGTGCCATCCTTGAGGATTATTCCGATCACCTATGATCCTATCGATAATCATGAATGTAAAATGAGCCTGTGGATGCTTCAATGTGTGGCGAAAAAGAGCATTGTGATCTTTTTTATTCTTGATGTCACTTCTATGTTCATTGATACGTGTTCTCAATGGTCTAGACGTTTGACCCACATAGAAGGCAGAACAATGGCAAGTGGCTAAATATATCACCCAGCTACTGCTGCAGTTGCCAAATATTTTACAATCATACACTTTATTTGTATTTTTACTAGTAAATTGTTTAAATTTACGAATTTGTTTACAAGACCCACAGTGACCACAAGGAAAAGTTCCCAACAATTAATCTCCAGACATAGTTAGTTGTTTGTATATTGCCCCACCACTTTCCTTATGTTTAAAGTGACTGAACAATGAGCCTAATGTTTTACCTCTTCTATAGCTAAACTGACACTGAGATCCCAAAAGTTGTCTCAGCTGGTCATTGGCCAATAAGATGTTCCAATGTTTATTAATAATGCTCCTGATTGCATTATGGTTTCTACCATAGGTTGTCATGAACCTTATACACGATGAAGTTGGATCCCTAGGCTGCGTCTTATATTGTAATAAAGTTTCCCTGTCCATACTGGTAGACCAATCCCAAGCCTTAACTATATCAAGTTGTTTATTGCCTCTGTTGACAAATCTCTGGAACAAACCCAGACTAGCTTTCGCATATTCCATATTGGTGGAATTAATGCGTTTCATCCGCATAAACTTGAGACTTGGGTATGTTGTGGATGGTGTGGCGTGGATGCATACTAGAAGCATGCAGTAAAGTATTGTATTGGGGATATTTGCGGAAAGTTCTAGTGTTCAAAGTATGTTCTGTATTCCTTGTAACTGTGACATCCAGGAAGTTAATGGATTGTAAATCATATGTCACCATAAATTCAATTCCCCAAACATTTCCATTGAGATATTCCACAAATTCCTGCAAATATGTAGCATCCGCCCGCCACACCATCCAGCAATCATCTAAATATCTGCACCAAATATCAATTTCTACCAAGTATATGTTGTGTAATGGTTCATAAATCATACATTCTTCAAAAAAGGCCATGAAAAGATCGGCATAAATGGGAGCAAAAGAAGCTCCCATAGCCGTGCCTTGGAGCTGCTAATAACATTCCCCTTGAAAGTAAAAGTTGTTTTTGTTTAATACATGTTCGGTCATACAAATGAGTAATGTACTAAATCCTGGAGAATATAGAGCAGAACGGTCTAACCAATATTGTAGTGCCTGTAATCCTGCCCAATGTGGAATACTTGTATATAAGGCCTTGACATCTAATGAACACATGAGCCAAGTGGGTTCCAACTGTGTGTCCTGTATAATCTGTAAAAATTGTGTTGTATCTTGTAATCTGGCCCTGACCAAATTCAATAGAGGTTTGAGATGTTGAGTAAGAAACATGGATAATGGTTCAGTCAAGGAACCAATACCTGAAACAATAGGTCTACCTGGTGGATTGGAAAGTGATTTGTGAATCTTGGGGAGAAGATATAAAATTTGTTTTTTTGGGTCCTGAACAGTAAGATGCATAACACTGGTCTTACTGATGATGCCCTCCTCCTCAGCTAAATGCAGAAAGGAATCAATTTCCTTTTTGAAAACAGGAGTTGGGTCCATGTCCATATGCATATAGCATTTAGTATCAGAAAGTTGTGATCTGCCCTCAGAAAGATAATGACTCATGTTCAAAACCACCACTGCTCCACCCTTATCAGCTGGTAAAATTACAATGTTGTGATTATGGTGTAATTGTTGGAGGGCTGATATTTCTGGAGGTGATAGATTATGACCAAGTATGGAATATTCCTTGTGTTCAAAATGTAAATCTCTAAGTACAGATTGCATAAAAATAGAAACATGTTTGTTCATGAGTGGCTGAAAATCAGATTTGAGAAATCTGAATTCAGTAGATCTTTGAGGCTCTCTGTCATGAAAAAAACAATTTAAGGTTGAGATTACGACAAAAAGTGGTAATGTCATTAACAATGTGATATTCATCTGAAAAAAACCCAGGTACATATCCAAGTCCTTTATTCAATAGTTGTTCCTGTTCATCAGACAGTGTAACATCAGACAAATTTAAAACATTTCGATATTCAGAACTTGTTACGTTATGAAATTCTGTATTAATCCCTCTAGGGAGTTGTGTTTTGTTACTGTGTTTGTGCTTCGTCCACCTTGACGCCTGGTACCATTTCTAAAGGGACAGTAATGTTGGGTCTTTTGCGATTAGGTGATTCCCTGTGTCCGGTACTGTCATTGTCAGTAAATGAGGAATCTTCCCCTGATGTGCTAATATTGGGTCTATCTGTAGTTTTTAAAATCGACCTTGGTCGTTTTTTCATCCTAACTGCTGTGGTCCCCTGATCAGCATCCACAAATCTAACAGTCCTTTGTACCTCAAATGGGTGTCCTCTTTGATAGTCTAAGCTATCCCTGTTAAATTTTCTGATTTTCCTTTGTTTGGTTATTGTCTCATGGTTCGTCAATTCCTTGGATAATTTGTTAATAGATTGTTGGAATGTAGGAAGCGACTCAAACTTTTTGCATTCCTGACACATTATTTTGACCTCATTAACATTAGTGTCTACCATCCTGCCATAATATTGGGCCAGTATATTAACAAATAACATGGATGCCTGTTGGAGAGCTTCTTTCCATTCTTGATTGAGTCTGTCCTCTGGTCTTCCCACTAAAGATTGTAACCGGACCCTAAGACTCCTGGGGCTATCTTTTTGCTCAAATATGCACTAAACAATTTGAGGTGCCAAATGTTAGATCTTAGATTTTTTTAGTCCCTTGGTTAGGGAATGAAAAGCCAAATCACTTTCTTGGGGTAGTTGTTGTCCAGACTCAGAGGGATTACTGCCTGGCGAGGACCCAATACCGAACACACCAATGTCCTCCCGATCGGCACATAATCCTGAAAGTATCTTATCTAAATCCATGCTGCCAGTATATGGATGGTATAATGTTAGGTGTAGACCCATAAATAAGCTATACAACAGAAGGAGGAAGCTACTACATGATAGAGCAAAATCCCAAAAAGGGAAGGCATCTCTGATCAGTACTAGCAAGAAACTATGATCCCTCATATAATCATCTAAGGCCAGCTTCGAAAGAAAAATTGCACAAGACGCTAAAGATAATCACAAGGCCTTCTTTAGTTATGTCCCAGATATGCTCTGAGTTAGTGCAAAATGACAAAAAAATACGCTGAATCCACAGACACTGCCAACATCCTGGCAGACAGGATCAGTGCAAACTTCTCCCCCCCTTCCCCCCCAAAAGAGCAAATGTCTATACCAACAGAGTGTAGCCTCCCTGACATCACAGATGCACAGGTGAGAGCTGCCCTCTCCAAAGCAAAAAACACAGCATCAATGGGACCGGACGGTGTCCCGGGCTGTGTCTTACATGAGCTCCAAGAAGAACTGAACCCTCACATAAAGTCGCTGTTCAATCTCAGCCTTACTACAGGATATGTACCCAAGGAATGGCATACAACAACAGTGGTCCCACTTCACAAAGGTGGTGCCACAACGGACCCCGGAAACTTTTGCCCTATAAGCCTGACTAGCCTGGTCTGCAAAGCTATGGCGCGTATCATCATGGAACTCATAAACAAAGACGTTGGGAACCTCCAAACACTGGATCCTACCCAATTCGGCTTTGTTAAGGGCAGATCTTGCCTCTTGAACCTGGTCGACTTCTTTGAAACAGCCACCAAGGCCACAGATGAAGGGAAGGTAGTCCACTCAGCCTACCTGGACCTCGCAAAACCTTCAACACAATACCCCACTCTGGCATCATAAATAAGCTCACCAGCTTAAATATTAACCCCTATGTCACAAGATGGGTTGCAAACTGGCTCAGGGATAGAACTCACATGGTCAGAATTACAGGTGCCATGTCAGACTCTAAACCAGTTACAAGTGGCGTCCCACAAGGCTCAGTCCTGGGACCTCTCTTGTTCGGTATATATTTCTCTGAGGTACAGGCAAACATGTGAGGACTATGGCTGACCAAGTTCGCAGATGACTGCAAACTGGGTGCCATAATTGACTCGCCGACTGACACAAGCATCCTCCAAAAGGGTCTCACAGAGATGGATAACTGGTGCCAGAGCCATGGCCTAAAGATAAATGCCAAAAAGTGCATAGTCATCCCCTTTGGGAAAAACAAAGTGCCCACAAATTACCACATAGGTGGTAATCCATTAAGTACGGAAGAAGTAATTAGGGATTTGGGGACCCAAGTAGATAGCAATTTCTCCTTTGACAATCACATTGCCAAAGTGGTTAGAAAGACCTTCTATATAGCCCACCTTATCACAAAATGGTTCACATCTAGATCAAGAGAGGTCATTGTGCCCCTCTACTCATCATTCATCATGCCCATAATTTAATACAATGCCCCATTTGGGATGTACCTTACCCGACACCTGCAGCAATTGGAAAGACCCCAAAAGTACCTCACCAAGAGGATCAAGGGACTCAAACAGATGCCCTACACAGTTAGGCTAAAGAAACTCCAGCTCTACTCAGTTGCTTACCGCCTACTCAGAGGCGATCTGTGCTTGACCTACAAAGCCATGTCCAAACCAGAATTAATGGACATGCTCCACCTCAGGAAATCCAAATCCCTTAGAGCTACACGCTCCAGGGACTTGAACCTCAGCACAGAAATAAATAGGACATGCTGGAGGGACAGAGTCATATCCCAGAGGCTCCCCTCACTCTGGAACAAAATCCCAATCCATGTTAGGCAGAGCCCCTCAATGATCCTCTTCAAGAGAAATCTTGATGAGTGCATGGGAGATTGTAGGTTTACCCCTGGGATCTCTTCTGTGTCCCTACTAGACAGAGGCACAGTAAACTAACCTTAAAAGGGATATCTTCTGTGACCTACTATACAGAGGCACAGTCAACTAATCTAAAAGGGTGGCGAAAGCCAAACACACTCTGCTAGGCTTATAAATGCCCTAGGGCAGATAGCCTAGTATCAACCTATGAACCTATGAAGAGCATGATAGCTGTGTAGTAAGCTACTGTGTTCAGAGCCGTCACATCCACAGTGGGTGACATCACAGGCATATTTACCTGGAGCAGGGAGGAGGTAAAACAGTGGTATGGCGGATGACAAGTGGAAATAGTGGCTTCTCATTGGGAAGCAGTAATACCCACTGCCATGACATCATGCAAACATAGACACACCCAGTGATTCACTGACACAGTAACACACACTCTGACACACACAAACACAGTTGCCAGTGTTCGGATGAGAACCCCTGCCAATGTGCATATCATCATTATAGTACTATGCAATTACAAGACGCACCACAGAGGTTACACATGTACAGGTAGTCAGTATGGCCTAAGATTGAGGACATTGACAGGGATTCTACAGAGCAGTAAGTGTATGTGGGGGGTGGTCCATCAGTAGGCTATATAACAACAGGTCATACCCAAGGGTGTACATGTTAACAGGCAGTTAGAATGCCCGTCTACGATTGATGATATCAACAGGGATGCTAGATTGCATTCAGTGGATGGGGGGAGGGGGCATTAACATTTCACTATGGTAAAATACAGCCTCACTCCAGGGTCCGGACAGCCATACACACGGACAGCCACACACATACACACACACACACACACACACACACACACACACACACACACACACACACACACACACACACACTGTGGCATTCACAAAGATATACACATATGTCACACACATACAGACACTTGACATGTGTGTGGTTCAACCACCTGCTTATGCCTTTCTTTCTACACTTCACTCTGTACTGGTGTCAACAACAGTGTTCAGGAGAGTGAAAACATGTGGGATGTATTCCCAACCATATGTGACATATATGGACACACAGACACACCCACACGTGCCAGTACTGTGAATCAAACACCTGCCTATCTCATGATAGGCATTATAGAAGTACACCACTATCTCATTCGCTACAAAGCTTACTGACTCTTTCCTTTGTCAACTGTGTTGATATATGCACAATATGCACAAGGGAGGTATTACTGTTACAGGTGTCATGAGATTTGCCTTCAGCGTCACCCTTACTGCATTCTACATTGTCTGTCTTAAACTTGTCTGTCTTATTTCAATTAACAAAACCTGACCTTAGCAGTTACACAGGTTATTGTAGGAATGGTTGTAACACACCAGTGAGCTCTCCTTGGTAATCATTCATCTGCAAAGAAGCCCCACCACTTAGTAGTCATGTCCAAACATCTGTCCATACCTCATCTATGGCTTACTGTACTTAGAGCATATCACCATATACAGTTGGCAATGTTGAGGCTGTATTGCAACAGTATGATGTACTAAGACAACAATCACCTTCAGACATCAGACACTGCACACACATGGAATCTACATAAACATCAATACATGTACACATATGCGGTCTACATCAGTAAGTGCACTAGCAGGTCAGGCGAATACATTCCACACCTTCTCCACACCACGTGTGAAACATAGTCAAGCATTACACCATAATGGATGTTGTATTCATGTACTGGTAGGACACCACCACCTTCACCAAGTAGCCAAGTGTACATATATGACAACAGCACATATCAGTGAGACACACACAGCATTATTCCATGTCCTGCTCCTACAAACTGTTACTTGACAGTGCCCTGGTGAAGCCAGGGCACTGTAATGGTCAACAGTGAGCACATTATATTTGCCATACACACCTCATGTTTACTGGAAGAGTGCCAGCAATGTGCTCTGTTAGAGCTATGCAGTACACTCATTCACGCATGTGTGAGGTCTGTGGCTTGTAAACATCTCACCCCATCATGTACTGGCTATTGTGGTACTAAGGCTAATGTCCAGACAGCACACAGCATGCATGGTTTGCAATTGTTGACATGGGGTATATGTAGGAGCTGTGGCCACACATGGCTGGACATGTCATGAACATATCGCCTGTGACTACTCAGGAACATACAGAGCAGAGCTGGATTTCTCTGAGTCTGTCAATACAGGCCTTGTGTAGGTCCTATGATCCTGATATTTGGGTATGTTTGTAGGCATTGCATTAGGTGGACATGTCTAATGACATACATGCCACATGGGGTGTTGTATGATATGATAGGTGCCATGGGTGACTAGTAGAGAGGGAATATTACCTCTGTTAACATAGATATCAAACCTTATGTACTGTTAGCATGCTATCTGCCATGTGCATGTGTGTAATGACTGTAGCCACCTGTAAGTAAAAAGGATAACGAAAGCTATGGTAATGTCATTTATGCTGTATGAGTGTTGGATGTACATATCTAGGGCAGGTACAGTTAGGTCATATCCAACCATGAGGGTGTTGTTTACTGGTGTACAGCAACAGTCGACCGTGTTAATGCTGACAACATCCGAGGGTCCCTGGTATGTGTACAACTGAGCTGGTTACATACAGTGGCATTATTGCATTGCATAACACATTATGCAGCTGTGTCTGTACATGGGTACTTTGCACAGTTGATGTAGGCCTAGGTACAGTCCACCAATCGAGAGTTATCTGGTGGTCTACCATACTATGTCAAACCACATATGGATGTGTGTTGGTAGTCTGGGGACAAGGTGGTGGATGTATATGAGGATACAACCTAGAATGCAGCATTTGCCACTGTCACCTGTACCTGACTCATCTGTGATGAGTTATGTCAGAATAGTGGTCTTTACATGTGAATAGCCTTTATGAATATGTGGACACCACCACCTGGAATGGTCCATACCACTGTTATGGCCCACATGTCTGGATCTGAGTTATATGGTGGTAGTTCAACTGTGCACTACAGAGCCTTCAGCCAGGTGTTCCTCACTGCACAGATGTCAGTATTCCCCATTGTAGTTTCTACATTGAGCAAATGGATTACTAAAGCCACATATCTAGCACTGGTTAGCATAAGCATACAATGCAATTGTCTTGTAGGTGTCAGGGTGTTACTTCTGGGTGCCTTGGAATGCAGCTATATGGGTAAATGCGACCTAGGTATTATCCACACACACATGAAGCATGGATGCATGTGCTCTGTGTTGAAGGCTTGTCATTCAGTCATGACAGCCCAGAATGACAGACTCTGGGCAACCTCATAATAACAGCAGGACATTGTCTCATTGTTTTGGTCTAGCAGTTGCCACTCATACCATGACATCACTGTGAGTGGCAGTAATGTGATTGGTAGTAAATGCCTCATGTAAGGTGACAGACAGCAGCAGAAATTGTGTATATGACCAATGTGAGATAAACTTAGGGTAGCAGTTCTGCTAATAATGACAACTACTAACACAGCCGGGAGAGGTCATCTTGAATCCTGCACCTGAGTACCATTACACAATGTGGCTCACACATTATGCTTGCACATGCCACTGTTCCATGTATAATGCCACTGTCCACAACCTGCTATCAATGTATGCCTTTCAGGGCAGCAAGGTGTGTGACACATGCTGTAGTTAGCATCCACCTGTGTGTCCCAGGTAACCTATTGTCTGTCACGTCCACACATCCATGAATGTGTATACTTAACATATATATGTCAGTACTTCATGTGCACGTATGCATGTGTATCACTCAGCACAGACACAGATATATCATTTATGGGCCACATACAGGTATCACGTAGTAAACCAGTATGATGTGCATATATACTGACAGGTAAGATGTACATAGCTGTAAACCTGTGTGTTTACAATAGGAGTCCATTACAACATGTTCTGTACATGTAAGTGTATGAGCATGCACACTGTGGCCTTCTGTGGTTAGAATCGGAGTGCATCCCAAACAGCCCTCTGCTACTAAGTGTATGAGCATACAGACTGCAACCTTGTGTAGTTTGAGTCAGTGCATCCAACAAGCCGTTTGTTACTAAGTGTATGAGCATGCCCAGTATAACCTTGTGTAGTTGTAGTCATTGTGCATCCCAAATAGCCCTGTGCTACTAAGTGTATGAGCATGCCCACTGTAACCCTGTATAGTGATAGTAGTTATCCATTCCACAGATTGCCATACTCCAGTTTAGGTTCCTGTTGTCCTACAACTATACCTCTCAGGCCTACCTATGTACTACCTGCAGATGATGTGTCTTGTTTGTGCATACAGGTTGTAATGGACACCTACTTTAAACACACAGGTTTACAGCTATGTACTTCATGATTGTCAGTCTCCCTGTTATTGTCCTAAATCTAAGAAGGGCATTCTGACTGCCTTGGAATGTGTAATCTCTATGGCACATCTCATAACTGCGCAGTACTGTAATAGTGATTTGTAGATAGGCAGGAGCTCTGATTCCACCACTAGCAACTGGGTGCATGTGTTTGTGTGTGTGACAGCAAATGCCTGAGTGTGTGTGTCAGCAAATGGCTGAGTGTGTGTGTCTCAGCAAATGCCTGAGTGTGTGTGTCAGCAAATGGCTGAGTGTGGTTGTGTGTGTGTATTTGTGTCTGCATCCTGTCATGACAGTGGGTTTTGCTGCATTCCAAAGAGATACCAGCTTTTGCACTGGCCTTTATCCTTGTCAACTGCTAAACCTCTCTCTTCCCCCCTCCCCACTGCAAGTAATCAGTCCTGTGATGTCACCCAGCTCAGAAGTGGAATCAGAGTAAGTGTGATTGTATGTGTTCTGTGGCACGTACCCCAAGTTACCTTTACATAGGCAAGACGTGTATGCACAACACTGGCAAGTGTGTGCGTGTTTGTGTGTGACTACCCTGTAGCCAGGCATACAGATGTGTAATGTCTCTTAGCACAACATGGTAGCCATCTGGGGTGACTGGTGTCTACAAAATATTACATAGTTAGGAATGGTAAAGAATACACAGTCAAGCATGACTACAGTTGGGTATGTTATTTTCCTATGCCACTGTTGAGCAGTGACACAGAAGTGGTTGCTGGGGTGTAAGTCCATACCCATCATTCCCCCACCCTAAGTCCACAATCCCTGGGGTAGATTACATTAGCCATCATTCCCCACCCCAAACTATGCATACACAACCATCCCATTATCTGGTGAACTGCTTAAGATTTAAATGTTATAACAGAAGAGATGCCTCTGTTTTGTGTACATGTCAGATCCTTTGGAACCCTTCTGTGTCACAAAGGGTGTTCGGATGTATATATATATATATATATATATATATATATATATATATGTATATATATATATATATATATATATATATATATATATATATATATATATATATATAATTGTATACATATATATATATGGCTATAGCTGTGTTTGTGTATATGTATACATATATATATATATATATATATATATATATATATATATATGTGTGTGTGTGTGTGTGTGTGTGTATGTGCGTGTGTGTGTGTGTGTGTACACATCCAGTAGGTGCATATATACATACATATATATATATATATATATATATATATATATATATATATATATATATATATATATATATATATATATATATATATATATATATATATATGTCTTTGTTGTTTCACAGAGTACAGTACATTCAAGGGTACTGTACATATGTACACAAAGTGACTGTCCCATTTGTTTTTAGTACTGTGGAATACCTGTAGTAAGATGTGGATTATAAACTCCATGCAACGTGTATGCAACCTAGATGGCTTAGTGGTACATCCAGTGACCTCACTGTACATGGTCCAGGGTTCAAGACCTGCAAGCCTTGTTGATATTGTCAATTAGGACTGCATAAGACACTTTTAAGCAGTGTGTTTTTGTGATAGTAAGCAGCGGGTACATGCAGGTAACAGTCATGTACAACTCGCATTATACTTGAAATACCCTTCTTTGGCAACCCACCTATGAATACACCTCTGGGACTGCTTTAACCCAGTAATCTCCATGGCGCATGCTGTAACTGCGTAATGCTGTAGTGTCCTAAACTAGTGTGATAGGTGTTCTAATACCAGACAGGCCAAGTGTGTGTGTGTGTGTGTGTGTGTCTATCTGCCTGAGAAAGGAACAATGTTTTTTACAGTATGCACACTCTTTACAATTCACATAACCACCTTTGGCAATACTGCTGTTGTCATCCACCTAATAATACACCTCTGGGACTGCTGTAACCCAGTACTCTCTGTAGCACGTGCTGTAACTGCATAATGCTGTAGTGTGATAAACTAGTTAGGTAGGGATCTATTCCAGGACAAGGCAGGTGTGTGTGAGTGTGTGTGTGAGTGTGTGTGAGTGTGTGTGTGAGTGTGTGTGTGTGTGTGTGTGTGTGTGTGTGTGTGTGTGTGTGTGTGTGTGTTGGACAGTCAGAGCCTGTGTGGAGGGGGTTGTGAGTATCTAACCACTGGACATGCAGACTTTGTAGTTTTCCTATATGGTGTCCGTATTATATGTCACAATGTCAACCTCACATGGAGTACAGATGTCAGTCAGCCAAGGGACTGTGTTGGCAAGCCATACCCCTACATCTGGCAAAAGGCCTGGTGAACAAATTATGCAACCCTACTATTACCCAGAATATGTTCTGACCCCATGTGGCATACACAGACTCACTTGCCTAGAATATCCCGCTATGTTGCTCGTACCCTGCACATTGATGACAGATAGTAGGCATGGTGTGATTGCAGTAGGCTGCAGAGGGCATAGCACCCTGTACATCAGTACAATAGGCAAATAATTGTGGACGATGTGCCTTCACTATGTTCCCCACTGGATGCAGCAACATATGTGGTGCCATCAAATGTGATCCACAGAGGCCATACAATGCCTTACACACGTACCCTGTATGGACTGATGCCACTGACACAAGGGAATACCTGTATCATGCTATCAATGCAGGTGCAGGGTCAACCTGCTGTCTATAAGCAGGTCCTGCCACACCAGGCCAGTATTGGTATATCTGAGGATAAACAGTCTGTGTATACAACATGTGCCAGCCAAACCAGGTACACTTGTACGTGTCACTGTACATTATTGTGGGGCATGCACATCCCAGGAAATGTCCATGTCAAGGACTATCAAACACAGACATGGCATGCATTGCAAGGCAACGGCCATACACAATCGTAACCAGAATGTCAGAACAGTTCATACAATACCCATCTGTGTGGGACATTGCAGAAACTGCACCCCTGTACCACACTGCACACCATTGTTGGGTGGCATGATGCCAGGGATTACCCCTGACCCTGCCTTGTACAACCATCTTGCACAGCCAACCACTACACACCCATGAAGCAATGCACACATGCATGTCAGTACAGGCACCTTGTGTCTGCATGTGGGGTATGATGCTCCCAACCACAGTCACACCAAGTATAACTCCCATTGACATACTGACTGATGTTAGACACGTTCACATGCCCTAGCCCATAGAACCTCCAGATATCCCCTGTGGTGCATGTAGTATCTGTGCATTACTGCAGTGTGGCAAACTAAGTAGTTAGAAAGTGTATTTGTGGGCCTGGCAAAATGTGTCAATGTGAGTCCATTAGAGAGTGTGGTTGTGTTGACAATGACATCTGTTCATGTGGACAGCCATGTGTGCTACACCTAATGTATGTCTACTATATCTCTGTTGAAGATGTCGCTCACCAGCACACATATATGTTCCTACAGCACACCAACATGTCAGCTGTGTGGCACATGGAGTAACTGCATGCACTTGTAGTAGTAATGACTAGTCAGTCAGGGGTTTGAACCCCTGTACTGGTAGGTGTGTCACAGACGATGCTTAGGTTTTAGTCTCCAAGCTCTTCTCTGATGTACTTTGCCTCTGTCTGTTCCTCCCACACACTCTCTGGTGGATGTGGAGTTGTACACCTGCTCAGCAGCAGCTTGTGTTTTGTAAGTGATGGTCATGATTAGGTGATGGTCTCTGCACCTATTGCAGTCCTCCTCTAGCTGATTGCATGTGGGACAGCTGTGATAATGTTCCCATAGCCAATCGCATGGAAACACAGTACAATATCTAGGAACATCATGTTGGTGTTTGCCCATGACAGTCACTGTGAGTGGTACCTGGATCTGGTGTTTGGTAAACGGCATCACAGATGATATCTGGATGTTCCTCAAACAACATACACAGTGGAAAATAGCCTAAAGACAGGAGGGTGATGTGCCAGACATGACTACAGCATGTAAGTGTAGCTATGCTTCATTGAAACTACTGCCAGTTTAACAAGGTGTGTGTGGTAATGGCTATTCTGCATGTTTTAAAACTGACAAGACAGTGCTCTGTTTGTGAGGGAATCCCCATCTGTAGGGCCATCTGTGGACTGGTCAGTGTGTGAAACCATTTGTTTCCTGTGTTACTCACTGAGCACACATCTGTAAACTGCATGAGCATATTGTGAGGATTTCAGCCAGTACATGGTGATAGTGATGAGTTACTGCCATTGCATCCCTGACTTGACATATGTCACATGAAACTAGGGTATGACAGACACTGTCTGGGGTTCTCAGTGACATGCCAATAATGGGCCACTGTTCATAGCTGCAGTCACAAGTCTTCGTACAGATGTCATGCGGTATATATGCATGTGTTGTGCTCCCTCTGCAAATGTATGCCATCTGTTGTGTTGGGTTGATGGTCATATCTATGCATGTTTTTATAAGTAATCCTGAATGCTGTTGACAATTACTAAGCCATATCTGTGTTAAAACTGCAACATCATAGGCTGTATGGATTTGGAGGTCCCGGCAGAACCTCCTGTCCCACTTCAGCTGGCCATGGCACTGAGCACCAGCACATCTGGGGCCCAGCCTCGGACTTCCACCTCTGTTGGCTCTGCACCACCTTCTGGTGTAACTGCCACTGAGGATGGGGCTTGCCCCCCCTGGGAGCAGGTCCAGACAGGAACTTGTCTGCTGTCATACAGTCCCGGATGTGGTGCGTAGGGGGCTCAATAAGGGGTTCTGATGCCAGATACACCAGCTCGAGGGCAGAGTGTCACATTTACAGGGTGAGTCTGCCCATCCTAGACAGCCCCCAGCACTGCTACCTTTGCATCTGTTTTGGTGCAGTGGTGGCTGCCCATGGCTGGGGACCTCCGTCCCACTGTTTCCATCTGTGGGCTCATGGGCTTGTGACTGCTGAACATCCCTCCTCGTCCAAGGTGTATCCCCCCACATGTGTCATATACCGACCCTGTATCCTGTCTTGTCTGTCATCCTACCCTACCTATCTCCCATGAGCATACCTATTCTCCTTCCCCCACATCCCACTCTCACCCTACGGAAACAAAAGGCCAATCAGTTCCTAGAACAACATTTGCCCCATACATAGCTGTCCATTTCACACACGTGTCCACTGGACACATGTAACCCTTTTAATATGCATCACAACATACTCCAGTTGTCCTCACACCTGTCTCTCAGGCACACGATTCTGGTATGCACATGACTCCTAAAGATGCCAGGTACACGTGATGCAGACAACCCCATCGTACACACAACACTACCGGTCCCTCTATGGTTAACCCATTTACATTTTTCATGATAATAATGTCGCATATATGTATATATATATATATATATATATATATATATATATATATATATAACTAAAATTAACCGCACTCAAAAAAATTGAACGAAGAGAAGAAATTTTAACTAAGAAATGAACTTCGTGACAATAAAAGCATTCAATAAAATAGTAAATAACACCAACAACTCTTGTAGAACTTTAGCGCTTTCATCTTATTTATTATCAAGACTTCTTCAGAAAGACATGTTCCTTATGAAACATGTCTTTCTGAAGAAGTCTTGATAATAAATAAGATGAAAACGCTAAAGTTCTACAAGAGTTGTTGGTGTTATTTACTATTTTATTGAATGCTTTTATTGTCACTTAAGTTCATTTCTTTTATATATATATATATATATGTATATATATATATATATATATATATATATATATATATATATATATATATCTATAAATTAATTTATTTATATATATATATATATATATATATATATATATATGTGTGTGTGTGTGTGTGTGTGTGTGTTTGTGTCTGTAAAGCAATACATACCCCGCACAAATGCACTTACACATGCTTACTGGTGTACTATATATTATATATCTGTACGGGATCTATATTAGAACGTTGAAATTTCATTATTTTGAACGTTCTAACATCGACCCCTATTCAATGAACGCTGAAAATAGCGAAACGACAGATAACCAAATTTTTTCCTAGGGAAAGAATTTGGTTGTCCGTTTCTGTCGTTTCGCTATTTTCAGCGCTGTGGTGGAAAGTTATGAGTTGGGTTCAGGTAAGTGTGTGATTGGGCATTGGTTAGGTGAGTTAGGGTTAGGGAACGAGGGAGGTATGTGTGCAATTGTGTGGACGTGAGGGTTAGGGCAGGTTAGATGAGTTAGGGTTAAGGCGCGGGTGAGGTGAGTGTGTGATAGTGACGGACCCTAGGGTTAGGGTTTGGGTTAAGGCAAGTGGATAGTTAGTGGTGTTTGTACAGTTTAGTGTAGGGTTAGCTGCAAGATTTTGGGTGTATGTGTGTGGATTGCTGTTTGTTTGATGTGCTTGTGTTGTTTGTATGTGTTTTGGAATAGCAAACTTTTTCCCTAGGAAAAAATTCGCTGTTCTGAATGTTCGATGTTGTCAGCGTTCACTGAATAGGGGTTGATGTTAGAACATTCGAAATAATGAAATTTTGATGTTTTAATATAGACTCATCTGTACATACTTATATACATTTCCTATGCTGGGCTCTGCTTAAACCCGTGGAAGCGCACTCAGACTTGCTTACTGGTACTTATATATGTTTACTGCTGCTTATTTGTGCTTACACCTACTTACTAGTGCCTTATTCATTATGACAGTGCCACTTTGATTGAATGACATTTTGTTAAATATCTCATGCGATACTCTTATGTCAGTTTTACAGCAAAACGACATTCATTCCACATGGAAAATGATATGTGCTATTGTTGGGCTCAAACCATGAATGCCTGTTTGTTAGGCTGATGCTCAAAACACTACACTATTAACATTTACATTGATTCCGCATGTTTTTCTCTATTTGAATGAATTTGATGTGTAAGCTACGCTCAGCGGAGGGCAGCAACACTCAAACATTTTGCGCTTTGGTTACACCTTCGATATTGCAGCAATTCAAATGTATAATAGGGACACAGGGAATCTAATTGTGAAAGTTCTAGGGACAGGGCTCAACATTCCACTATGTGCTTGTGTATTTACTACTTCGATTTTATTTCACTGTTCATGGGCACTCTTGTATGCTTAGTATACATTTCGGTATCCACGGACACTGAATTACTGACTTACTATTAGAGGCGGGCTCTACTAGTAGGCATAGTAGGTTATGCAACTGTCAGGGCATGTTTACGCCTCCATAGAGCACTTGTACATGCCCCCTGCACTTGCACACATTTCCTGTGCACATCGAGGGTGCAGTGGCATGCCCTCATACATATTCATATGACGGTGCTGCACCATCTGTAGTTAGAATGCTCGGCGCAAAGCTAAAACCGTCCCTACGCCGAGCTTCTTGAATCCCAGGAAATATCAGCCTGGGATAGGAATGTGATTTAAAGGAACTATTGCAGAAGGGAGTGTGTGAATATTTGGCAACTGAAGGACTGACAATAAAACATGAGCAAATGCAAATAAAACCTAGCAAGGGGCATTTTAGAAGATTAAAATGAATACTGAAAACATCCCTGACCTCTAGGAACAAAGTCCAGACTGTAAACCAATTTTCTCTTCCTTTGCTAAGTTACAATTTGGAGTGATTGACTGGCCCCCAAAGGTATTGGATCAGTTGGACAGGAAAACAAGAAACATGCTTCATGCTAATCAAATGACTTATAAAAGTCAGTTTGCACCAAGATTATGTATCTCCCTACTGAAGGCAGTATGGGCTTTCTCAAAACTGATTACATATATAGATCTGCAGTCATAGGACTGCATGCATATCTGCTAACCTCAAACAATTCAAACATACTGAAAGTTTTAAAAACATGAGGAGAACAAATCTAAGATGACTTCCCTGCTTAGTTTAGCAGAAGCATATCGGTGTCTAATGAGAATGAAAATCAAATAATTTGAAGACAAAAATTGGGCAGCAACTGAATGTGTTAAAAAATCAAAAACATATATATATATAAGGTGAAGGATCAGATGAGAAGGTAAGAAATGTGGAAAATGCATAATTGTAGTTGCAATTACAGAAAACTCCTGGAACAACCTCACATCTATTGGGATCTGATACAGAAATGCTTAAGGGGAGGTAAATTTAAACCAAAATACAAAAGGTTAATATTGGTGGCCCAGGACAGTGGACTACATGCATGTTGTTTTACAAAGTCCATTGAACATGTCAGAGAAACAGACAAACGCAGGTTTTGTAAAACAGAATTTGAAACAGTCACACCTCTCGTTGCTATGTGTGATACATTAATGGCAGAAGGCCTTTATACTGAAAGGCATAATAATGTGGCAAGACTATTGCAGTGGGGATTGTGCAACTATTGTAATACTGAAGTAGCTCACAAGCACTGAAAACATGACCCATAAAGCATTATAGAAAATTAAGTTTATATCACATGGCACCCATTGCCAACACCTCAAAAACAAAATAGATGATAGAAAACCAGATATAGTAGTTCATAAAAAGAAGACACCAATAACATTCATCATTGAAAGTGCCACACCCAGAGATTACAGGGTCTTAAGTACAGACAGACACAAAGTCATAAAATATTAGGATTTGCAGGTAGAAACAAGGGCAATATGGACGGACACCCATTCATTTCCAATAGTAGTAGGAACAACGGGTCTCATAAAAAAGAATATACAGTTGTATTTAGATATGTTACTGATACATGCAATTCCATATGAATTGTAGAAGGAGTTAGTTCTGGGCACATTGCAGGTGCTGCGAAGAGCGCTTTTGGCTAACATCAAATATTGAACCAATACTGATTTCATGAACTTTAATCATACTTTGACTTAGGAATGGTGTCCATTCTTGTCATGGTATTAGAAACCCAGAAGGCTTGGATAAATTAATCTAGGCAAAACCTATAATAAACAATAAATACGATGCCTGCTGTTTTCCTTTGGTACTGAAATAAGCACTAAATTGCCTCAGCCATCAAATCAGAATATGAAACAAATGGTGATTGGGACTCTGGAGACTGAATTTTAAGAAATGGAATTAATATTCAAAGTGCTGTTTTTTTTTTTTTTTTTTTTTTTTGTTAGATGCAACTTATGAAAAGATATGCATCTAGTTTTATTTAAAAATACATTAAATAAGATATCAAATCAATTCTTAAAGCTTATTGTTCGTAAAATGTTAAACAAATTAAATATTGTTTTTGTGTCCCTGCAAACTCTAAATATATTAATGCTATACTGCAATTGTTTAATTAGATACACACACACGTGTGTGTGTGTGTGTGTGTGTGTGTGTGTGTGTGTGTGTGTGTGTGTGTGTGTGTGTGTGTGTGTGTATACAGATATTTAGCATTAAACACACATCTTCAATATATTTCAACTACCTTTTAAATTATGATGTTTTTTTTTTAATCTTCATATCACCTCTGTCACTCTGACTGCCGTCCCACTGCCCAGCTTATTTCACTGGGTCTACCAGTGTTCTAACCAACTCTCAATCCAATGACTGAATTTGAGCTAGGACTAGTGAGTTTCTTAAGAATGTCAACATAAAACAAGAACTTTAGATGACTATAATGCAAATTTAGTAGGAAAAAAAAAACAATATTAAGGAAAACTTTCGGGCACAACCCTTTCTCAATGCATAATTTACTAATTACTCTACATACTTAAATAGGTTCCATAAAAATCATATGACCAAATTAGACAAATCATATTCATATAATGTTCACAGCCAGAATAACATGTATCATGCAGCGTTAAAACATATAATATCTGGAGATATATAAATCACTGAAGTATGACAGTTGTTTCAAACTTTTTACAGTTTTTATAAGTAAAATCAGGGGATTCATATATATATGTGCTTTCAAATCTGGCTATGTTGTAAAAAGTGGCCACTTATTTTATGCAATTCTCTTTACTTGTGTTCTTCTATTAAGTTTTGTAACAGACCATATTAAACTTTCCTTATGCTTACTCTAATTTTTAATATAACTTCTCTTTTCAGAGAAATATGGTTCAGCTTCATTACTCAGTGCATTCTCGATATGTCTCCTGATATTAGATAATATAGTATCACTCTGTGCTCTTTCATTAAATTCATGTGATATTAGATTATTTTCATGCAGGTATTTATTTTTATCTGTGGTCAATGTACTGTTCCCTAAGAAATGACTTTTAACAATTCCCCTTAAGGTGCACCTGGAGTGTATAATCGTTGTAGGCAGATAGTGATTCACCTTTATCCACAATCCACCAAAATCCACACATAGAAACACAAAAGCATTAGCGGAGGCTCGCAATAATAATCTGCTCAAGCAACAGAGATCTCCAAAGTAGAAACACAAGCAACCTCCCACCACCAACACAACCCAAATGACACATAGTCCACAGACTCAGTGTGCCACTCAACCACAGCCCATAAGGCAAAACAATGTACCCAACACACTAGTCATAAGTGACTCTATAGTCAGGCACACTGATGTCCCACACACCAGGCAAAACAAGGAGAATGTCACTGTCAGCTGTCTGTCAGGTGCCAGGATCTGCTACATAACCCACTCACTCAGATCACTCCACTACAAGTATAAATATGACTCTGTGATTGTCCATGTTGGTGTGAACGACTTGAGAAATACCTCCCGGGACTACATGAAAAGAGACATGGAAGAACTCTCCGATCTTGTAGCCCAGGCAGGTATGACCCTAACCCTGAGTAGCATCCTGCCATCACCCAGAATGATACTGCAGTACAAGAACAAAATGATTGACTTCAACAATTGGCTAAGCTTCTGGTGTCATTCAAAGGGGATCCAGTATCTGTCTGCCTGGAATGACATGGTCGACAGACCACGATGCTTTGCCAGAGATGTCCTGCACCTATCACCCCTGGGATTCCAGATACTGGCAAAGGCTCTTGCGCCCTTATAGTGCCTTTCTTAGGCAAGGTTCAAATTACAAATTCACCACCATAACAGGAACAGGCAAGCAAAAACTGAGGGTAATGCTACTCAATGCTTGAAATCTAAGTCTCAAAATGCACTCACTCAAGGCACTCCTTAAAATGGAGAACATCAATGTCTGTGCAGTGACTGAGACCTAGTTCAAGGTTCCAGAGAGCACCCCTGCATTACCAGGCTGTAACTCATACCACACTTTTTGGCCATCTAACCTGGACCGGAACACCAAAGGTGGAGGAGTGTTCATATTCATTAAGGATATCCACACCTTCAGGCTAGTTGCTCAGCATAATGCAGCCGAGGTTATCCAAGTGCAACTAACTCTGGGAAAAACTGCAATCCAAATTGTAGCTTGTTACAGATCCCCCACCATGTCCCAGGATTCCCACTCCTCTTTTCTTGATATACTGGAAAATATTAGGGTTCAAGCAAACACCCTAATACTGGGCGATTTCAACTACCCCACCATTAACTGGGAAAACAACTCATGTACCAACTCCTTCACTCAGCGCATTCTGGAATTCATAAAATCCAATGCCCTGGATCAACTTATCCACACCCCCACCAGGGGCAACAATATCCTAGACCTAGTCATTACCAACATGAGTGACCAGTGTTCCACACCTGAAGTCAACTCCTCGTTGGTCCAATCCGACCATAAGCTAATCACCCTAGATATTCACATTCCCCCCCACCCCCCATTAAGGAAACCATGGTAAAAATTTTCTCCAAAGCCAACTTCATGCTTCTAAAGACAGAAGTGGTGAACTTCATGACACCTATGCAGATGGACAATACAGTTATGACTGCTAAATCCTACACAATAGCACTCTATAAGCAATTACATAAGTGCATAGATTGTGCTATCCCAAACAGAACCAAGACACTATCCTCCAAAAAAAGAAAGCCAATCTGGTGGTCCCCTGCCATAAACAAACTCTACAACAGAAGGAAAAAATTGTTGCAAAAGAGAGTAAAATCCCATGAGTGAAGGAGCTTCCTGGTCAGCCTCAGCAAGAAGCTGAGATCCCTTATAAGATCCTCCAAAGCTAGCTATGAAAACAAGATTGCCACTGATTCTAAAGACAACCACAAAGCATTCTATAGCTATGTCAAGAATCTCAATGGCAACACCCAGATCTGCTCTGAGTTACAGCACAATGGCACAAAAATTACAGAACCAACTGATATTGCCAACATCCTGGCAGATAGGTTCAGTGCTAACTTTAACCCCCCCCCCCAAAGGGCCCATATCTATACAGGAAGAATGCAGAGTCCCTGTAATCACAACTTCAGAGGTAAAAGCAGCACTCTCCAAAGCCAAAAACACAGCATCATTGGGACCGGACAACATCCCAGGCTGCGTTTTACATGAACTTCAGAAAGAACTGGCTCCCCACCTAAGCCCCATGTTCAATCATAGCCTCACGTCAGGCTTTGTGCCCACTGAATGGCGCACAGCAACAGTTATCCCACTCCACAAAGTGGTAGCCATCACTGATCCTGGGAACTATCACCCTATTAGCCTGACGAGCCTCGTCTGTAAGGCCATGGAATGTATCATCATGGAATTCATAAACAAAGACATTGGTAACCTCCAAACTCTGGACCACACCCAGTTCGGGTTTGTGAAAGGCAGATCTTGCCTTCTGAACCTGATCGACTTCTTTGAGGCAGTCACCAAAGCCATAGACAAGGGTAAGGTGGTTCACACAGCCTATCTTGACCTAGCCAAGGCTTTCAACACCATCCCCAGTCTGGAATTATAGCTAAACTCACTAAGCTAGGTATAAATCCCTATGCCACAAGATGTGTTGCTAACTGGCTTATTGACAGATCCCACACTGTAAAAGTTGCAGACTCCAAATCTGACTTCAATCCAGTGAAAAGTGGAGTACCACAGGGTTCTGTCCTGGGACCTCTCCTATTTGGTATCTAGTTCTCAGAAGTACAGGCTAACACAGAAGGCCTCTGGCTAACGTAGTTCACAGATGACTGAAAACTAGGAACCATAATCAAGTCCCCAAATGATGTGGACATCCTACAGAAGGGCCTCACTGAGACAGATGCTTGGTGTCAAAGCCATGGCCTCAAGCTCAATGCCAAAAAATGTATTGTATCCCCTTTAGTAAAAACTTTGTACCCATGAACTACCACATAGGCGGCAGTCTTCTAAACATTGAATGTGTGATAAGAGATCTTGGGACCCAGGTGGACAGTAGTCACGCCTTTGATAATCACATTGCCACAGTAGTCAGGAAATCCTTCTACATAGCACACCTCATCACAAAAGGATTGTCATCCAGGAAAAAAGAGGTCATTGTTCCTTTCTACTCGACACTCATTTGACCCTTTATAGAGTACAATGCCCCTTTTGTAATGTACCTCACAAGACATCTGCAGCAGTTGGAAAGGCCACAGAAGTACCTCACAAAGAGAATTACTGGCCTCAAACAATGCCCTACACTGGTCATCTCAAAAAACTCCAGCTTTACTCTGTAGCATATTGCCTATTCCGAAGTGATCTCTGCCTAAGCTATGTCAGACTCAGAGCAGTTGGACATGCCACACCTAAAGAAATCCCAATCCCTCCAAGTTACATGCTCTAGGGACCTAAACCATGTCACCACAATAAAAAGTACTTGCTGGAGGGATAGATTCATGTCCCAGAGGCTTCCCATACTACAAGCTACCCATCTATTTCAAGCAAAGTTCCTCATTAACACTCTTCAAGAAAAATCTTGATGAGTGGATGGGAATAGGAAATACACCCCGAGGATCACTTCTGTGGCTCTACTCGACAGGGGCACAGGAAATTAACTTTCTTGGGTTGGCGTAAGCCAGGGAACTTTATTGGCTAGCCTTACTTAGGCCCTTGGGCCAATAGCCTAGTATCTACCTATGAACTTATGAACCTGCAGTTTTTTTTTTATACATTTTAGTTAAAAAGTTATCACCCTCACATATGCATCTAAAAAGTTAATTTCATCACATGAAGATCATCTTATAAGACAAAAAATATGTACCCTTATTTAAAAAAATAGCAACAAAACACTAAAGAAACTATATTGCCACACAAAATTAGAACAAATATCATCTACAAAGCATTTAAAAAATATATAAAATCCTTAAACAAAGAGGTTTTGCCATAAGGATATTTTTCTTCTCATCTACATAATGCTACATTAGCATATTTACTGGCAGCTGTTATTCCCACTGCTATTCTCTATGTCTGATGATATTGTTGTCCATCAAAAATAAAATCAATAATAAATAAAAATAGTATCAAGCAAAAGCCAATATTTCTCTGTTTTGCTAGCGGTCATAAAACTATAGTTACAAAGATATTCACTTATATATTCCGTAATCATTTGTTATAACAGTAAACAAGGATTTTATATATAAAGTAGCTAACAATAAATTTCATTTTACTTCATCCTCGTGCCACGTATAAGACTTTTGTAAAAAATAAATAAATCATTAGTATCCTTATTATAACTCTGCACCTTTAAAAGAAATGGATTCAGTATTTTCTCTAAATATTTTGATATAGAGACAGTAACTCCACCCTTTGCTAGAAACTATAAGCCTCATTGGTGGATCTGCTAAAGTTTTATGAACATTTGGTTGGCCATGTAGCATAAGAATGCTTGGTTCCATAACAAGTAAATAATTATACGTCTGTAATTAAATATCATTAATGAGCTGCAAGTCATATAACACATTTCCACCAAGCAATTTGTCTTATCTTTTAAAAATGCTATCTGTTGGCAATAAATCATGTATTGCAGAAACATAGTTATATTTATTCATTATGACCACTTTCCCTTCCTTATCTGCTTGTTTCCGTATTATTTCACTATGCTCCTATAAATTAATTAAGGCTTCAATTTTCTTCCTTATATATAATATTCATACTGCTTAGTTTTAACCTACAGTTCACATATTTCTTTTTCACAATTATTATAAAATGCAGTAACAACAGGTTGGCTCACTGTTACAAATAATCTGGACTTCCCAAATTATCTGACATAAAAGTCTTAAGTCTGATAAATCATTGGAGAACTTACCTGATAACTCTGTTATTAATTTATTAGACAATTTACTCACTAAAGTTTGCATAAGGTTGTTAATGAGGGAATTAGCATTTGTCTCTCCTGAAAATGATGACATGTAGCAAGGTCAGTAACATGATTCTTCATGCTAGTAACAGTGCTCAGGAAAAAGTTTCAAGCACATTGCCCATCAGGGTCACAACCCAAAATATTGGCAACTAATAGACACCATGGAGTTCATTCTATCCTTCAGTCATAACACACAGAGGAAGCGTGTTACTGTAGAAGGATAGGATGTGGAGACTGGGCATGTCAGGACTGCCAAGACATCTGTTAGGGATGCCCAAGGTAGCACCGGCAAATGCTATTCCTGTAGATCATTGTGCTGTTCACACTCATACATTTAAGTACCTCACCAGCTCCTATCACACTTTATCCCAGAAGGCCTTATCTACCTTAACCTTAGTTATGATTGTCTTACCATAGGGCATGCCACAATACCTTAGACACTCTGAGATGCATTTTACAGGAGCTATCATTATTTTGATGTTATGACAGTTCATATACACCTGTGGACACACATAGGGAACAGAGTGTGTATATAGGACTGTTCATGTTATCCAGCACCTGCCACCTCACTGTCCCTTCTATACATGTTGGTGGCACTGCCTTGTGCGGTAGTATCACATTGTGCAAGCACATAGAAGCCATGGGCTTGTGAGCCATGTCTACTTTTCCTTGCACTGGTGTAAAAGCACAGTTTATGCACATTGCACTGCAAGCTTGACATCTGCGCTCTTTATGGGGTTATGCATCATTTTATAGACACCCACACTACAGTAGCTCAGACTGCCTGCTTCATTTGCAATGGCTGGATCCCTGCATTACAGCTATGCAAGTTGTTCAGTGGATTGCCTGTATCATGTTTGATCCCCCCATGAGTGTGCAACCTCTCTTGTCTATACCATGAGCCACATATCAATGTGACTCCCAAGTCTGGATGCCATATAGAGCCAGTTTAAAGTTACACTTAATGTAACAGGTCTACCTACAGTACATTTGTGGTGCATGCTACATAACGTCATCCCCTCTTTAGCAATGGAGATCAGTATTTCTACACCTCATGTCATTATAATTGTGACAGCCCTTTCCCCTGTGCATGGAATGCCAATTGCAAGGGTTCAGCCTAGCCCAAACCATTCCAGACTTTATCTTTATACTGAGGCCTTTCATTGTCCTCCTGCTGGAGCCTATGCTTGCAATCCTGATCAGAATATGGAAAAATGGCTCTGTCCCCACCACACACTATTTCTGTGCTCTAAAAGGAACACTACCATCTCCTTCTCCTTCCACAATGTCTTATTTTGAAGAATATTGAAGAAACAATAACAGGGAATTGGCACCTGATTCAGGTCTCATATGTTCCATTTGTCCTACAAGGGTACTGAACTGAATAGCCATATTTAGATTACAGTTCAATAGCATTTTAGTGTTGAATACCTTACATGTATGTCAATATCCATAATACTTGTAACATTGCTATTGCATTGGTCATATGTCCTTGGTCAGTTTCACTTTTGTGATTGTTTTGGGAAGAATATGTAATCAGTTATCCTAGATGACTGACATTTACTTAGATTGTGGATTCAGAAATCTAAGTATCAGGCAGAAATACAGCAAACTATATGGCCTAGGAGGATAGTAGCAGTGTTAGGATTTTTTAGGACCATGCAGGAACAAAGCTATTATTTATACTGTTTTCTGTATTAATAGAGCAATGCGTAAGAAGGCATCCAGAAAGAAATACTACATCTGCTGCATAATTGACATTCACTAGTAAGCTCAAATTCTCAGATACTGAGAATGAGATGGTACTCCTGACCCTCTCTCTCCATGGCCAATGGCTCATTGACATCCTTCCACATGACCAGTGTGATGTTGCCTCGGCTGCAATTGTCAGCCATGTTAATGTACTGGGTGGACAGGAACAGAGGTATGAAATGGTTTGCCACAGGGACATGATATGATTTATGATGTCACCCACAGAGGGAAAACTGTGGCACAGGACCATAAAACAATAAGTGGTGTTCCATTACATGAGCTTTCTCTATAGTAGACTTCGGATTTCTTCATCTCTCTTAAAAGCAGCAACACCTCTGCTGTGTCCTATAGTGTAGTAACTGGATGTAGGGGCAGAGATAGACAGACCCCAGAAAGTATCAATTATGGATACCCCACTTATATAATCCTGTTTCAAAACATCAGTAGCTGAAAGTCCTCTTTACCTTTTCATCACTACAAACTTCAATAAATCTGTCTACAGGCACACCAGGGACTAAACATCCACAACCACCTCCACAAGGTATGGGAATGAGTATTAATTTTTATTATATTCATACCTGTAAAAATCTCAGTTGTATGTGTTGTGGTGGTGTTGGGTCATACTCACTACATATTTTGTGCTTTGGTGTATTCACAGGTGATTAATTATCCAGCACAGGTACTGTGTAACTGCTCCGGTCTAATGTCGGAGGACCTGTATCAACTGATAATGATGTTAGGTATGAGCTGGCACAGTCAGGGGTATAGAATGTGTGCTTGACGCAGTGAGTATGACTACCACATCCCTAACTCAGATTATAGACACAGTTTCTATTCCTGCAATACATAAGGTGCAGAAGCATCAGAGAGAGGACAAGTTAATGGAGATAGTAACAATCTTGAAACTATGCTGGCCACAAGCAGACAGATGTCTGAAAATCTCACTTGTACTGATGAGCATGGAAGTCCACACAGGTAGGATGGAAATGGTGCTCATCAGAGTATGGTTGCCACCATCCACTGAAGTTGGTTACCAGTGGCTGCAACTCAACGTATCCTCAGGCCTATTGCAGAGGCATAGGCTAATGTCACCACAGCAGAAAGATTGTGTGCATGATAATCTATTGGAGTGCATGTTCTGTATGTGTCATTCTTTGAATAGAATGAATCACTTTCTGTAAGATGCAGTGCCATCTGTGGATTACCTGCCATGGCTGAAGGTCCTCATAGCTTTTCATCTTCTACATCCCAAGATGTTAGCCAACATGATCATAGATGTGCAAGATCTCACTCCAGCAGTGCTAGCACTTCCACAGGGACATCTATTGTGGATGCATCGACTCTCAAGAGAAGGCATCCTCATGGTCATTGACATTGTCATTTCAACACATCTAGCAGGCATTGTTTGAAATCTTGTTGAACATGACCATGACGTTAGGCATCATGGTACAGCCAGTGTAACTCCTGGCTGAGCTGCTTCTCATTAGCAGAGACATACAAAGGAGTCTGAACTTATTTATTTATTTATTTTATTTATTTATTTAAATTTGTTGACCGGGAGTGTCCGACTGGACGTGGGTCCATTTTCAGCGGAGGCCCGGGGAGAAAAGCTCCACAGTTAAATAAACAGACGGTAGTTACACTGGATTACATAGCGATTAACAATTTAACATAGAAATTACTTACAACATATTCACAGATGAAGAACATAGTACATCAGTAGACAACTAGAATCTTTATCTGTGAAGTACATAACAGGTATTAACAAATGTAACAATGAGAAGTTCCTGCTGTATAATAAGTACTAGGCTTATGAGCATCTGAGCTTGCTATAATCAAGGTAGTTAGTGGAGTGGAAAGAAAGGTAGTAGTTTGATGGGGTGGATGATATTAGAGTGGGAGTTGCAAGGGCATAGCCAGCATGTTTTTAGGTGCGCTTTTAGTAAAGTTTTGAAGTGGGTGCATGATGGTACGGAGGTAATTTTGGGTGGGAGTGAGTTCCATAATTTGGCTATGGCACAAGAGAATAGTGCTTCACCAGCAGAGTTGTTGGCTTTAGTGATCTGCAAGTGATTTTTGTTGCTGGATCTTAGTGGTCTGGTGGTGCGATAGGGTTGGAGTAGATTCTGGAGGGATGGGACATTTAGTGGATGGTTTACTAGTTTGTGGGCGAGTGAGAGTTGATACCACTGAAGGAGGTGAGGGAGTTCAAGCCAGCCCAGTTCAGCAAGTGAGAGACAGTGGTGACTACGGTAGGATGCCCCTGTGGCGAATTTGGTGATTTTGTTGTAGCAGGTCTCTAGCTTGTTTAGATCACATTGCCTTAGGTTGGTATATATTGGAGAGGCATAAAGTAGGGTGGAGATAAGGTGGGAATTTACTATTGAAATCTTTGCTGCTTTGGTGAGAAATTGTTTATTTCTGTATAATGCTCCTAGTTTTTTGTGGACTTTTTTTATGGTCATGGATATGTGAATGTCAAATTTTAGTTTATTGTCTATTTCCACTCCTAGCAATTTGGTGTGTACAGTTGGGTATATAGTGGTGTTGTCTTTTGCTGTGATGTTAAAGTGAGAGTTGTTTTGAGTATGTTTGGTGGGTTGGAAGATGAGTAGTTTAGTTTTGTTTGGGTTGAGTATTAACTGGGCATCGGATAACCGTGTTTCAACAGAGGAAAAGTATTCCTGTGTGACTTTTGGCAGTTTGGGTAGGGACTGGGCTGAGCAGATGATGGTCGAGTCATCTGTGTATTGGATGAGTGTGCCATGTTTGGTGGCAGAGGCTAGATTATTGGTGTAAACAGAGAAGAGTAGGGGTCCAAGGATGGATCCTTGGGGAACCCCTATGGAGACAGGTAGTTGGGGAGATAGGTCATTCTGCCATACAACGGATTGTTGGCGGTCAGACAGGTAACTCTGAAACCAGTTGGTGACTGATTGTGAGAAGGATATTTTATTGAGGACAGAGATAAGTTGTTTGTGTGAGACCATGTCAAATGCTTTAGATAGGTCCAGGAAAGTAGCAGAGGAGATAGCCATCGTTTTTATGCTGAAGGATAGTGTTAGTAAAGGAGAGTAAGGCAGTGGTGGTGCTATGGTTTGGAAAGAAACCATGCTGAGTACTGGAAAGGAGGTTGTTAGTAAGGAGGTAGTCTGAGACCTGAGAGTGTATGCATCTCTCTAGTATTTTGGAGAGTGGAGAAAGAATAGCTATGGGGCAGTAATTGGTTAGTTCTACAGAGGGTCTGCCTTTGTGGAGGGGAATTATATGTGAGACTTTCCACAGTGTGGGAACGTAACTTTCTGACAGAGATCGGTTAATCAAGATGGATACTGGGTAGGCCAGAGCATCAGCTGCGATTTGTAGGTATTCACTTGGGAGGTTGTCTGCTGCTAATTTGGTGGGTTTAAGTTTAGTTAAGAGTTTTTTTCATGTTGGAGGTGGGTACAGGAGAAAAAGAGAAGGCGGTGGGGAGATTACTAGTTCAAGGTGTGGATTTGGAAGGGAGGGGGGTTGTGTTGTTTAGCTAGTGATAGTAAGGTTTGGGTGAAGTGTGTGTTGAATGAGGTAGCAATATTTTCTGAGGAGTGAGGGATGTTAGGAGGAGGGGTACTGACTTTACCTGGGTGGAGGATGGAGTTTATGGAGGACCAGAATTGTTTGGGGCTGTGTTGTGAGGAGTCTAGGGCAGACTGGTAGTACTGGAATTTGTCCTGTTTTATTAGCTTTTTGACTCTATTGCGTAGTTCTAGGAATTTCTGTCTAGCTGAGGGGGTTTTGGTTTTGTGCCAGTGCTCCCAGGCTTTATCCCTGTTTTTCATTTCTGACTTAGTGGTTTTCTGTAGCTATGGGGACGGTTGTGCTTTGGTTCTGGAAAATCTTATGGGGGGGCATGGTAATTAAGGATGTTCAGGAAGGTAGTATTAAAAAATTCAACTGCGTCATCTAGACTTGAGGTACTTTAGAGCATGCCAGTTACATTCTTTGAGAGATGAGATGAATGTGAGTGGGTTAAAGTTTATTTTTTTTACGTATTTGTCGATAGATGACAGGTTTAGCTTGGTATAGGTATTTTTTGAGTAGGAATTTTGGGGAGTGATCACTGCGGCTATCTGATAAGCAGCCTGTTATATATGACTGGGGGCTCTTACTGACTAGTATCCAATCCAGGGTAGTGTGCTTGCTGGAGTTTTTATTTATCCTTGTTGGTGACTGGACTAGTTGGGTGAAGCCATGAAGGTGTACATGATGGGTTGGATTGTTGCCAGAACAGGATTGCATGTCAATATTGAAATCACCTAAGATGATAGTTTCTTGGGGGAGATGGTGGGTAGACCAGCTGAGGAGGTTTTCTAGTGGTGGGATGTTTTGGCCAGGTGGGAAGTAGCATCCAATTATGTTGATGGTTTTGTTTTGGTTAATTTTGAGGTTGGTATATATTATTTCTTCTGTCATGCCCTGGACCTGTTCAGTAGGCTGAGCCACAGTGGTGCACCAACTGCTGAGGATGTATTCCTACAAACATACATTTACTCTACCATTGCTTCAGCACATCACACACATGCACTGACCCCAGCCCTTTTTAACAATAAATCCTCATACCAGTTATGATACTACACGCATAAGCATGTCTTTAGTTTTAAGAACCTCAGCACTCGCACTCAGAGTAACACACTTTATTTCAATTCCTTTTGCACCTGTGCATATAATGATTACTGTATATCACCCTCTGGACATTCTTACTTGGGTTGCCTATGTTACTTAGATTGCTTATGCCAATGCACAGCATGGTCAGCCTATGCATGGGTAAGCACATACTGGTGTTGATTTTGAATGCATTACTTTTACTGTAGTATATCTGCTTAATTCTTGCTTACTGTGTTGTAATGATATGTGCAATTCCCCTGCCTCTTTGCTGGTTCCACCAAGCAGGATTATGTCGGGCATGATCATCCCCTGCTGCTGGCTCCTTCTCTAACTCATCATCTGACTTAGCTTCTACTGTCTGTTGTTCTTGGAAGTGCTGGCCCAGCAAGAGGACACCCTGACATAACTGCTTCCTAAGTATACTATTTTGTAGCATTGCACACATGGTCAGTATTTTGGCACACATGGTGCAGGCACCACCAGATGAATTCAGACAATGAAAGCCTGACTTCAGCAGCTCAAACACATGCACATTAATGTTTCTGGTTTGCTACAGTGTGTGATTGTATCCATGCTCTGTCTGACTGAATATACTTCTTATGGGTGTCATTAGCCTGAGTTTCAGGGCATATCAGACATCAACAACAAGGTGTCCCTGTGAAAAATCATCCCTCACAAACAGTTGTTGCAGGTTACATGTGTGCCATATGAGGCAGTCCTGAAAACTTCCTGGGTTTCCTGCACATATATTTTAGATGATACCATGTGCATTTCATACCTCCTGGCAGGTGATGGAGTGATACCCTTTCTGGATCAAATAACTCCTTCCCACTTCACCAGGTAGTGACCTTATTTTAATGTGGGTGCAGTCTATGACCCCCACTGCCTCAGGGATATATGATGTGTAATATAAATCTCAAATGGCACTGACTGTCTCCTCTGGGGTACATGGGAGCCAGATATGCTCCATCACATGGTAAAGTGTGATATCAAGAAACTCATGGAGTATTCTTAAAACAGACACCTGAAATACCGCCAATGTGTCCCTAGAAGGTTGCTAAGAGGTTATTGCAGCTAATATAGAAATAAAGCCATACATATTTTAGCATTCATTTGGATAGGTGCTCCATGAGTCTCACAAGGATCTGAATAAAATTGATACATTTCCACTGTTTGTTGGATGGTCTCCCATTTGGCATGGTACTGGTCCACAATGTCAGTGTTGTTGATGCCATGAAATGTTAAGCATGGCCAGATGACTTGGCACCTCCATGGCATAGCACCAGTAACATAGTTCTAGGATTTACTCTGGTTAATTCAACTATACAGGGAGTGATTGAAATGAGACATTTAAATGTTTCTTAATTAATCCAACTTTTTTGTTTCATTATCAAATGTGACACCTCATTATATAGTGACTAGCATAAACAAGAGTTAGTCACATTATTTAGCTTGGTTTTCTGAATTGCACAAACCCTTGTGCCTGGCTGATCATCACTCAAGTTTGCTTAGCACAATGCATTCAAGATTTCTGAATCTAGGGATCTGATTGTTAAATTCATTCTTACCATATGCTATTTTAAATTACTTTAGGACACAGGGCTCCATTTGAGGCATGATTTAGAAGCAAATAGCACAATTCCATAAATAAAATTGTGTGGTGAGTGGTGGCATACAGGGAAGATCCAATTCAGAGACATGGTGATTCTTTCAGGTAAGCAGGTGAATGGTAACTACTCTGTAATGATATGGAAATGAAAAACATAGCACCAAGTCCATTTGTGAATGCAAATGGTGGCAAACAGCATGATGGAGTGATTCAGAAATGTATAACAACTGAGTAATCAGCTTCAGCCATAAATGAACTTGCCATACAACATGATTTCTCAATGAATAGAGATGGGTCATGATCAACATATTAGTTAAACAGTATATGTTGGAGGCCACTTTCACTGCCAGTGTCTACAGTGGTGCACCCTTAACCCCAAATCACAGAATGATCCATCTGCTCCCAGCATATCATTACATCTCCTGCAAAGGAGAGAATCAATCAGGAATAGAAATCAAACCAGAAGTAGATAAAACTCGGGTGGCAAATGAATGTTCCAAAAAATAAAAGAAAGACTATAGGGCGAAGGATCAGATGACAAGGCAAGAAATGTGGAAAATGCATAAATATAGTTGCAACTATAGAAAACATCTGGAAGAACCTCATGTTGACCGAGTTTGAACACAGGAATGGTTAAGGAGATGCAAATTCAAACCAAAAAATGAAAGCTTAATATTGGCAGTCCAAGATACTGGGCTATCCACATGTTGGTTTACAAAGTCCATTGAACATGTGGGAGAAACAGACAAATATAGGTTTTGTAAAACATATCAGGAAACAATTGCACACCTCTCTGCTGGTTGTGACATTCTAATGTCAGAAGGACTGTATACTGAAAGGCATAATAATGTGGCAAGACTGTTGCATTGGGGATTGTATAAACATTATGGTACTGAAGTGGATGAAAACACTGGAAACGTGAGCCACAAAGCATCACAGAAAATTATAAAGTCTACATCACATGGGATTACCCATTACCAACAGTTCAAAAGACAGTTTTGAGAACCAGATATAGTGGCCCATGAAAAGAAGACAAAAGTAGCATTGATCATTGAAATAGCTACACCAAGTGACCACAATGTCTTGCATACGAGACACAAAGTCATAAAATATCAAGAGTTGCAGCCAGAGGGGCAGAGCCTGAATGGCATACTGAAAGTAGCAGAACTTTAGAGATCCATAAATCGGTTAAATTAAACAGGAAAATTTGGGGTTTTTTTAGAGAAAAATAACAAAAATATAGATAAACAGTTTAACTATATAAATAATAATTTTGGTGAACTTTCATCAAAATTTTCCTGTCAGAAGAACTTGGAGAAAATCTCAGCCTCTGAAAATGAGCAACTCAAGGAACTCACATGCTGATGCAGCCTTAAGAAAGGAAATCCAAATGATGACAACCACCCTGCAAGATCTATCCTTGAAGATGGATGACTTTAAAGAAAACTTAGAGAATCTTAAAACAAACTGCCAGAAACAGACTGATACTTTTAAGGAACTGTTACAACAGCATCAATCAAAAATAGTAAATATTGAACCTTCTCTAAATGACATTGAACTGAGACTCAAAGAAGAAGAAACACAAAAAGAGTATCTTCTGAAACAAAATACTTGGCAGCTAAACAAAATAGATGACTTAGAAAATAGAGAGGAGAAACAATATTAGAATTTTCGGGTTATCAGGAAACACAGGAGAGGATATCATTTCATTTTTAACTACTTGGTTTCCGGATTTCCTAGACTTAGAAGAAGGTTTTTCTGTTGGTATCAAGAGAGCCCACAGAGCTCTGGGGAAATCTGCTTCCTCATCTACAAATACCCCTCCCAGGTCAATTGTTATAAAATTTCTCTCATATTTGGACAAGGAATTAATTTTAAGATCTGCCTGGAGGAAAGCACCTTTAAAGCATAAGATTTGATAATGATTACTCCACCAGAATAACTGAACAAAGAAAAAGAGTATGGACAATGATAAAACTACTAAAGCAAAACAATATCAAAGCTCAACTTGCCTTTCCAACTAAGATAAAAATTCTATATGTCAATGAGATGAGAACTTTTAATGATCTAGAAGAAGTTTCATCATTTATCAAAAATAATAATGTGATTTCTATACCAGAAGATATGGAATGGATATCACCATCTCTCAAAAGAATAAAAGAAAAACGTGCTTGGACTGATGTCAGGAAAAAAAAAAGACTGAGTCCAAAACATCTGTTGTAAAAAAAATTACTTGGTGTAACAATCTTACGGAAAAGAAATATTATAATGCCAGAAATCATCTTTAAATATGAAGACAAAGAAGGTCTTATGGCTATGGTAGTAGTCAAATTTAAAAACAGAATATGGATATTGGTAAACCTATACTGGTTCCCTAGTATTGGAGTAGGAACAATCAAAAAACACTTAGATTTCATCACTAATAATTCTGAGGGTAATCTAATAATAGCAGGAGATTTCAACTCCATTCTAGATTCATCTGAAACCACTAATAAGAGAACCCTTAGGACTTCCTCCATCTCCAAATCTTTAAAAATGGATTGATTCATTTCATTTACTAGACACATTTAATTTGAAATATGATAAATCTGTATTGCTTTCACATCAAGACGATAGATACATCACTCAAACTAGAATTGACAAAATATTAATTGTCCAAGACCTGCATTTAAAAATCATTAACTTCTCAATTACTTAATGTCCCATTTCAGACCATGATTCTTTGATTTTAAAAAATCCAAACTGACTTCAAACCTTTAATCTTATCATCTAGAATGCCATCATATATAACAAAAATTTAAGAATTTACACCTTGGCTGTTATCAGAATTATATTTTTTCTAGATACCAATTATACAACAGAAATCAATAAAATAATGATATGGGACTCATTAAAAGGCTATATATTTGGTAAAACTCTTACTTGGCACAAAAATAAAAGAAAAGAATGGGATAAAGAATTACTAGATGCAGAAGCCAAACTCATGTCAATTAAAAATGAAAAATAATCAAGACTCCCTACAAATCAGAAAGAAAAGAGGAGTTAAATAATAAATATAATGAAATATTAACACATAAAACTAGTTTAACATTAGAAAAATAAAAATTAAACTCCTTAGCCACCTCTCCCAAATATATACAAAACTTATCACCAAGAATCAAAATACAAGATAAATCCAATAATAATAACAACATTTATCATGAATTGAAAGGAAAAAAAAGTATTGGATATAGGAAATGTGCTTGATGCATTCAGATATCACTACATGGAGCACTTTAAAAAAGAGAATTCCCATATTGACCAACTAAACACAGTTATTAATTTTACTAATATTAAAAAGATACCAGAAGAATTAAACTCAGACTTACAAAAGCCTATATCCTACAGGGAAGTTATTGATAAAATTAAAGAAGGCAAGACTAACAAAGCACCAGGAATAGATGGTATCACTATGGAATTATATACATTTTTCCCCCAACGATAACCTCCCTACTCCATAAAATTTAATAGAAGTTCAAACAAATGCAATAATTCCACCCTCTTGGAAATACTCTTTAATTACTCCAATTCTAAAAGAGGATAAAACATCAAATCTATGCGCCTCATATAGACCCATATCACTACTGAATAATGATTGCAAAATATTTATGTCAATTTTAGTTAATAGAGTTGAAATACCCTTATCTAAAACAATAAATGATGACCAACAGGATTTATATTCAATAGACACACACACACAATAATAGGGCGGCCTCAGTGGTGCAATGGTTAGAGTTGCTGCCTCACAGCAAGAGGTTCTCTGGTTCGGTCCTTGGCTGGGGTGCCTTCTGTGTGGAGTCTGCATGTCCTACCTGTGGTAGCGTGGGTTTCCTCCATGTGCTCCGTTTTCCTCCCACATCCCAAAGACATGCTGTAGGTGAATCGGACACTCTAAATTCGCCCTAGGTGTGAGTGTGCATGTGTGTGCCTTCTGTGGAAGGTTGGGCACTGGCTGGCAACTCAACACCGTACAACTTCACTGTCACTCATGAGCAGACAGGTGACCTGCTGTGGCGACCCCTAACTGGGAAAAGCTGAAAGAAGAAGACACACACGATAATATCAAGAGAATGTTTACTCTTATAGGTTATATAAATAAAGAAAATAAAGAGATACTTGTAGTAGGTTTAGACATAGAGAAAGTTTTTGACTCTCAAAATTGGGATTATCTATTTAGAATACTATCACTATTTGACTTCCCCCTTGTTTCTTTCACTTACTAGAAAACATATATATAAACAATTTAGCCTATGTTAAATTAGGCCCATTCACATCAGAATCTATTCAAATAACAAAAGGCAGTAAACAAGGCTGCCCTATGTCACCCATTCATTTTGCTCTAGCCATTGAAGTATGTGCAGAAACAATATGCAATAACATAAAAACAAAAGGGGTGGATGCTTACAATCAATTAAATTCTAAAAAGCAGCAAATAAATGAAAGTAACATGCAGAACAGGCCACCAGCAAAAATCCAAGTTTATTTAAGAGCTTTTTGTCAAGTTTCAGACTTCATCAGAATAAAGTCACATGATCATGACAAACATATATACATCACACCACCTGACCATTGGTCAATATAATGACATCATTAACTCTAAAACAAACATTATACAATTTTGGGAAAAATTATTAAAACTTGTTCTTGCAAAAAATAAAAATAAAAATGCAACTAATGAATCTTTAAAAAAATACATAGATTTCAATTTTAAAACATAACTCAAGGAAATTCTGTCATTAACACCTGGAACTTGACAGGCATTAGTTTTAATCTGCCATGTCAATTCCTTGAATTCTAGTTATTCGTCCATTGATCCCCCTCTTGCTCCAAGGTCAATGAAGTCTATGGCCCCAAACCTAAAAGTATGTGTGGGGCATGCACAAATGTGCTTTTACAAAGCACTATTTATGTTTTTATTCCGGATGTCATACAGGTGCTGGTACACCCTCTGCCTCAGTGCTCTTTTGGTCTTACCAATATAGAAACTGTCGCATAGATCACACATTGCGACATACACCACCCCCTTTGAGTAACAGGAGTATGTTTTCCTAGGTTTTATCATTACATAACCAGTGATTTTGATGGCCTCACCTTGAAACATGGCTGGACACTGATTACATCTCCCACATTTGTAGCAATCACCCAATATGGGTGCACTAGAGTCCCTTTCTAATAGGTCCTTTAAACTAACTTCCCTCTTGTACACTATAGTGCGCTTGTTTCCCACTACTGAATGTACTTCGTTGTTGATAGTCAACATATCCCATAATCTACATATAATGTTCCTGATGTCATAAAAGTCAACACTAAAGGGAAGAATGAAAGCTCCTGAGAAACATTCCTGTCTCCGGGTCTGATTTACTCCAATGGGGACATTCTCCTTAGACAATAAGCAAAAAAATGTCCCAATTTCCCTTTTTCTAATCACATCACTGGCAATGTCCTGAACAAAATTGCCAGGGTAGCCCCTTCCGGTCAGCATGTTTTTTTAACTTGGACACTCACTCAAAAAAATCATCCAGTCCTGACACCATTCTAGCTAACCTAACACACTGGCCCTTAACTAGGGCTCTTTTGTGGTGCACCGCGTGCCAGCTGTCAAAATGCAACAATGAGTTTGAGTATGTTGGCTTACAATACAAGTGCAAAGTGAAAGCCTTGTTCACATAATCTTTTTTGACTGTTACATCCAAAAAGTTAAGTTGCCCGTTGTCCCTGGCCATGGTGAATTTAAGGAAGGAGGTAGTTTGATTAATACAAATGAAGAACCTGGCAGTTCCTCCGCACTTCCCTTCAGGAAAATCTCCAGATCATCAAGTTACCACCCGTATAGTGCCCAATAATCTTTATAAGTTGAATTTAAAATAAATAAATCCTCCCAGTGTGCCAGGACAATGTTGACAAAACTGAGGGAACAACAGGCGCCCATCGCCACTCCTTGCTTTTGTTTAAAACGCTGGCACTCGAAACAAATAAAATTGTTTTCAAGCACAAGGTCCATACATGCACATATGGTCAAGATGATGCTGTGCGCTAGACAGGAGTTGAAATGCAGATATTCATAAAACCACACCAAACCCTCATGGTGTGGGATGACTGAGAATAAATCTTTAATGTCGATGGTCACCATTATGAGACCATTGTCATTCAGCTCAGGTTTTATTTTGGTGAGAAAATCCCAGGAGTGCCTAATAATAGTGCCTCTTCCATCAAGTACTCCCTTCACCTTGCAGTCAACAAAATTTGCTAAGGCAAATGTCTTTGAAGCCTTGGCTTCTACTATTGGATGCAGGGGTGGGTTGCTGATTGACTTATGAATCTTCGGGATCCCAAAAAAATAGTTGGGATCCTTGTTTCCTTGGTGTCTAAAAAGTCGTGTTCACTTAGTTCTAACTGACTATTCAATAGTAACTCAGACAGGGTGAGATCAATATTCCTGTAAGCAATGTTCATCTCATTGTGTGAGACTTCAGTATAAGTGTCACTGAACAACAATTTAAACATTTTACTATTGTATTCGGAAACATCCATCACAACCAACCCACCACCCTTGTCCCGTTTCATGATACGGACATCCCTCTTACCCAGTATGTCATTGAGCAATGTTTTCTCCCTGTTGTCCAAATTAGAGGCTTCAGTAATACCTTTAGACCTCAGTTCCCTGATTTCTTTCTCACAGAGAGTTTCAAAATGGTGGACCAGTGGATGGGAAGGGGGTATGAAGGTACTAGGTCTAGTCAAACGAGAATTCAGTACTTCTGCGTTTTCATTGTCTGAAAAATAAAGGGACAAATTCAATTTCCTGGCAAAAAGTTTCAACTGTACAATAGTTTCAGCCAGGTTGGCCCTTTTTGCTGGTACAAAGTTCATACCTTTAGAAAAAAGTTTGGCTCACTCCACATCAATTGCCAGGTGACTAAGATTGTAGATACTGAAATCACCTTGCACATTTTTAATAATTTTACATGCATTAAGATCATCTTCATGACAAATCAAAACATCACTCATCTCCAATGTTGGGTCTGAGCACCCTTTCCCCTTCCTCTGTTGGCCCTGGTACTGTCCCTGGCCATACCTCCAACTCGTTTGATTCCCATTCCTCTGGTTCCTCAATCTTTCTGATCTCCTCAGAGGGGGGCTCTAAAGGGGCTCCAGACTCCATGTCATCACTGTCCAATTCAACATTTACATCCTGTTGAGATTGCCTATTAAAGAACCTAGTTTGCTGACCTAGTTTCTTTTCTTTTCGTATTCTAATGTCACCTAGATCTTTATCTACCACAGTAATCACTTTGTAAAAATCATGCTTTTTGTGCTCAAATAAAATGTCATTTTTATACTAGTGTCAAGTTTGTTGATTTCAGTCAATAAATGAGCCATTTTTTCTATTGTTGTCAACAGTGAGCAATTACACCAACTCACAGCCCTGCCTATTGAACAGTATGATTAAATCATGATATAACTGTGAGTCTTTAACCAGTACAGTTGGATATCTCCACATACGGAGGCCCTTAGGACATGCTTACATTTCAGACATTCATTTAAATAACTATTTAACTATAGATATATATATATATATATATATATATATATATATATATATATATATATACTATATATAACTATAGGAGCGGCTTCCAGCACTGATTTTTCAGCTGTATTGCAGTCTGTGGCTCTTTTGGCAGCAACATTGGCTGAACTTACTCAGAAAGTTGACAGGCTTATTTCAAATGGATCGGAGCCTGTTCGTGAAGGTACTGAGTCTATTTCCCAGGTCTTGCAGCAGTCGTTCATCACCCCAGCCCAGAGAGTGGGCAGTCAGGGCAATGGAGTTCAAGGAGAAGTGGCTTACAACCAGGAGGCTCATAGCGAGGTGATCATTCATTTGGGAAGCTTGCCAAGCAATGGGATTGATATAGCATTGGATTTTTCGGTTGAACAATGGCTTAGACATGATACAGAATGGAACTACGATGCTGGACTTGGGCAACACACTAATGGTACTGTAGATGAACAAATTCATTCTTATAAATAACTTTTGCTTAAATACAAAAAAACTCAGTTGGAAAATAGTTATTTAAATGAATGTCTGAAACATGAGCAGGTCCCTAAGGGCCTCCGTATGTGGAGATATCCAACTGTACTGGTTAAAGACTCACAGTTACATCATGATTTAATCATACTGTTCAACAGGCAGGGCTGTGAGTTGGTGTAATTGCTCACGGTTGACAACAATAGAAAAATGGCTCATTTATTGACTAAAATCAACAAACTTGACACTAGTATAAAAAATGACCTTTTATTTGAGCACAAAAAGCATGATTTTTACAAAGTGTTTACTGTGGTAGATAAAGATCTAGGTGACATTAGAATACAAAAAGAAAAGAAACTAGTTAGAGACAAATGTGATTTTGATGGTAGTAGGGCCTAACCGGAACCACCACTAGGTCAGCAAACTAGTGTCCTTAATAGGCAAGCTCAACAGGATGTAAATGTTGACTTGAACAGTGATGACATGGAGTCTGGAGCCCCCCATTAGAGGAGATCAAAAAGATTGATGAACCAGAGGGATGGGAATCAAATGAGTTGGAGGTATGGTCAGGGACAATACTAGGGCGAACAGAGGAGGGGGAGGGGATGCTCAGACCCAACAATGGAGATGAGTGATGTTTTAATTTGTCATGAAGATGATCGTCATGCATGTAAAATTATTAAAAATGTGCAAGGTGATTTCAGTACCTACAATCTTAGTCACCTGGTGATTGATGGGGAGTGAGCCGAACTTTTTTCTAAAGGTATGAACTTTGTACCAGCAAAATGGGCCAACCTTGTTGAAACTATTGTACAGTTGAAACATTTTACCAGGAAATTGAATTTGGCCCTTCATTTTTCAGACAATGAAAACCTAGCAGTACCGAATTCTCGTTTGACTAGACCTAGTACCTTCATACCCCCTTCCCATCCACTGGTCCACCTTTTTGAAACTCTTTGTGAGAAAGAAATCAAAGAGCTGAGGTCTAAAGGTATTACTGAAGCCTCTAATTTGGACAACAGGGAGAAAAAACTGCTCAGTGACATACTGGGTAAGAGGGATGTCCGTATCATGAAACTGGACAAGGGTGGTGGGTTGGTTGTAATGGATGTTTCAGAATACAATAGTAAAATGTTTGAATTTTTGCTCAGTGACACTTATACAGAAGGCTCATGCAATGAGATGAACATTGCTTACAGGAATATTGATCTCATGCTGTATGAATTACTATTGAATGGTCAGTTGGAACTAAGTGAACACAACTTTTTAGACACCAAGGAAACAAGGATCCCAACTATTTTTGGGATCCCGAAGATTCATAAGTCAATCAGCAACCCGCCCCTACATCCAACAGTAGAAGCCAAGGTTTCCAAGACATTTTCCCTAGCAAAATTTGTTGACTGCAGGGTGAAGGGAGTACTTGATAGAAGATACACTATTATTAGGGTCTCCTGGGATTTACTCACCAAAATAAAACCTGAGATGTATGACGATGGTCTCATAATGGTGGCCATGGACATTAAATATTTATTCTCAGTCATCCCACACCATGAGGGTTTGGAGTGGTTTATGAATATCTGTGTTTCAACTCCAGTCTAGCGCACAAGAACATCTTGACCATACATACATGTATGGAGCTTGTGCTTGAAAACAATTTTATTTGTTTCAAGGGACAGCTTTTTAAACAAAAGCAAGGAGTGCCGATGGGCACCTGTTGTTCCTCCAGTTTTGCCAACATTGTGCTGGCACACTGGGAGGATTTATTTATTTTAAATTCAACTTACAAAGATTCTTGGGCACTATATTGATGGTACCTTGGTGACCTGGCTATTTTCTGGAAGGGAAGTGAAGAGGAACTGGACAGGTTCTTCATTTATATTGATCAAACTACCTCCTTCCTTAAATTCACTATGGCCAGGGACAATGACCAACTTAATTTTTTGGATGTAATAGTCAAAAAGATTATGTGAACAAGGCTTTCACTTCGCACTTGTATAGGAAGCCAACATACTCAAACTCATTGTTGCATTTTGACAGCTGGCACCTGGTGCACCAAAAAGGAGCCCTAGTTAAGGACCAGTATTTTAGGTTGGCTAGAATGGTGTCAGGATTGGATGATTTTTTTGAGTGTGTGTGCCAAGTTAAAAAAACATGCTGACTGGAAGAGGCTACCCTTGCAATTTTGCTCAGGACATTGCCAATGAGGTGATTAGAAAAGTGGAAATCAGGACATTTTTTTGCTTATTGTCTAATAACAATGACCCCATTGGAGTAAATCAGACCGGGAGACAGGGATGTTTCTCAGGAGCTTTCATTCTTCCCTTTAGTGTTGATTTTTATGACATCAGGAACATTATATGTAGATTATGGGATATGTTCACTATCGACAACGAAGTACATTCAGTAGTGGTAAACAAGCCTACTATAGTGTATAAGAGGAAAGTTAGTTTAAAGGGCCTATTAGATATATATTGGGTGCTTGCTACAAATGTGGGAGATGTAATTAGTGTCCAGCCATGGTTCACGGTGAGGCCATCAAAATCACTGGTCATGGAATGGTAAATCCTAGGAATAAATACTCCTGTTACTCAAAGGGGTTGGTGTATGTCACAGTGTGTGATTTCTGCAACAGTTTCTATATTGGTAAGACCAAAAGATCACTGAAGCAGAGTGTGTGCCAACACCTATATGACATCAGGAATAAAAACATAAATAGTGCTTTGTATAAGCACATTTGCTCATGCCCCACATATGCTTTTAGGTTTGGGGGTATAGACCACATTGACCTTGGAGCAAGAAAGGGACCAATGGGTGAATGGCTAGAATTCAGGGAATTGACATGGCAGATTAAAACTAATGTCTGTCAAATTCCAGGTCTTAATGACAGATTTTTCTTGAGTTCCTTTTTAAAATTAAAATCTATGTATTTTTTATAGGTTCATTAGTTGCATTTTTACTTTTATTTTTTGCAAGAACATCAAGTTTTAATAAATTTTACCAAATTTGTATAATGTTTGTTTTAGAGAAAATTATGTAATTATATTGACCAATGGTGAGGTGGGGTGGTGTGTATATGTTGGTCATGATCATGTGATTTTATTCGGATGAAGTCTGAAACTTGATGAAAAGTGCTTAAATAAACTTGGATTTTTGCTGGTGGCCTGTGCTGCATGCTTCTTTTATCTTTTTGCTGCTTTTGAGTTGTTCTACTTTGCTTATATCAATATAATTCTAAAATAATGCTTTTTGCCGGTGACTTATTAACCTTAATTAATTCTAAGGAGTCCTTGGAGGAGTTAGAAGTAGTGATTGAGAAATTTTACTTGATCTCAGGTCTTCACTTCAATAAGTCAACATCCAAATTTTTATTCTTAAACAAAAAGAAAGAAGCACAGGTTATAGAAAACCATATTATAGGGAAACAAGAATCCACTCTAAAGTACTTAGGAATAGTCTTATGTAAAGATCCAAATGAGATAGCATCAGTAAACTATAACAATATCATTAACACAATGAAAATTTATATTGATAGATGGAATAAAATATTATTAACTTTTGAAGACAGACTTCAATTGATAAAAATGGTTTTACTACCCAATATTCTGTATGTGGCTACTACTATTCAATTGCTTCCTGATAGATGTGTTTTCAAAGAAATTAATTCAGTCTTCTAAAATTTTTATGGTTCTCTAAGAGAAATAGAATAGCCTTAGCACATCATATTAGACAATGGAAACCAGGAGGATTAAACTTTCCAGATACAGAAATATATATAAAGGCATCCATATCCAAAACTATTATAGACTGGATAAATCCCAGTCATTTGGCCAGAACTACTAACTGTCATATCAATAAATGAATGGTGCTGCGGTAGCATTGTCGCCTCACAGTATGACGTTGTCCTGTTCGATTCTCAGCTAGAGCGTCTTCTGTGTGGAGACATGCGTGAATGGGCATACCTTCGTTGAAGGTTGTGTGTCAGAGCTGGCAACTCGGCATGTAAAAATCTACTGCCAATCATTAGCGGACCGGAGTTCCGCTGTGGCAACCCCTAACCAGGAAAAGCCGAAAGACACAAACAAAACTTTTTTAAATAAGTTTCCAAATGTTACATAAAGCTAGTAAACCTTGGTATCTAATAAGTACATGCATGCAATATAATATAGAAAAACCTACTAAAACATATCTGATTAATTACTACATTAATTCATTTAGGAAACTTATAAATGCTAATATTGACCTGAAACTTTGGATTGATCTCCTAATACCTTTCACCATAACAAGGGATTATCCTCACAAAACATATAGAGAAATAATCACTTCTTGGGAACAAAACAAATGTTTCTGTTGGATACAATGCATAAAAGAGTTACAAATTTTAGATATTCAAGAAATAAAAACAACTTATAAAATCCAATCACAGGATTGGTTGACTCTACAAAGCATTTTAATGTATTCCCAAAATTTATGTAGAATAATTAATAGTTCCTCTTGTAAAGCTATGCCGAAATTCATAAATCACTTATATGAAATTATATATAATGACCATAATAAAGAAAATAGTATACCCTTCCTATATAAAGAAGTAATATACTATAAAACATACCTAAAGCTTCTTATTGGAAATATACTTTGAAAGGTCATTCACTACAACTAAATGAAGAAATTAAAGTAAATATTTTGTTATCAGTTAAATACATGTCCCATACACAGTACTGGAAAATCTTTAACTGGAAATGTATACACAGAGCTTTCTAAATCCAGATAAAATTAGCAAGTTCAGTTCCTCCACAAATGGAATATGTTAGAGATGTGAACAGACACAAAGAGCAGATTGGAATCATATTTTTTATGATTGTACTAAAATCAAAAATATTGGGATGGAATTAATACATTCTTGCAGGCTTTGTTTAATGATTCCTTCATTTTTATCTAAAACACTGATCTTTTTGAATGTGAATGAAGGTCCACATCTGAATAAAACAAATTTGTATCTCTTATGGACAATACTTGCAATCTCAAAAACATGTATAATCAGACGATGGAACTCAAACATAACACCAACTTTGGAAGATTTTTACACCATTGGTTAACAATCCACAGAAAAAGGTTTTGTTATTGATTGGTACTTTACACCAATGAAGAGTCATCCTCTGATAAGTAGACTGTTATAGTTATGTACTATTTGTTTTCATCTGTAACTATTATCTATGTCAGGCTTATGTATATATTGTATATAGTTATTAAGAATGTGACTTATAAAATGTTATGAAATTATATATAATTTTCTGAAATAAAAATATTTTGAGTAAAAAAAAAAAGATTTGCAGGCAGAAGTGAGAACAATGTGGAAGAAAGATACCTAGACAGTTCCAATAGTAGTAGGAGCAATAAGTCTTATAAAAAATAATCTACAATCATATTTAGATATGTTATCAATACATGCAACTCCATATAAATTATAGGAGTCATTACTGGGCACATTACAGGTGCTGCAAAGAGCACTTCTGGCTGACATCAAAGATTGAAAACAATACTAATGTCATTAAATTTAATCATACTTTGACTTAGGCATGGGGTCCATTCTCATATTGATAATAGGAACCCAAAAGACTTGGAGAAATACGTCTTCACATGTGATGCATGGAATACCAATACCTGTGAAAACTAAGGTATGCGTAGCTTATGTGTCATTCAGTGACCATCAGGGAACCTACTGATGGTATCAGAGACAGCCACTTCATGAATACTGAATTGATTCCTTGATTTTATGCTACAGCATGTGGAGGGACATATATGGTTCCCATGGACTACAGAAGAGAGAAATAACATTATGTGGACATTCTGAAAAAAAAAGAAAAAAATCATTTTCTCTGAGGTTCTTGGGGCCATCCATTTCATTCACATCACTTAAAAGGCCCTGCATGGTCCACATTGTCAATGGGTTCAACTGGAAGGGTCTCCACTCTGTTAACAGCCAGGCAGTGTGCAATGTGCATGGTATTATATAGAACATCGCAGTGCATCAACAAGTCAGCTCCGATGATTCCCACATTTGTCACAAGTCTAACCAATAGCAGCAATTTTTGCAGTGTGACTTCTCACAAGGACATTTCGTTGGTGATTCTGGATTTGCATTGGGTCTGTGGCTCATGACACCAATATACAATCCACTGAGCATAATCTACAGCTAAGATCCAGAGTAGACACAACAACAATTAAATTTGATACATGCAATACTACCCCCTCTTTATTCTGTACAGTAAATTGACTGACCACATTATGGGCCAGACATCACCTACCCATACAACACCCAAGTGATGTCAGGGAGCAGCTGTCATCATATGCAAATGTTTGGAGAGATGCAGTGATAGGTTCCAGAAATGGGCACAATTGTTTGAGTGAGGAGAAGTAATAATGTGAAAGGGAGTGTTTGATATGGCCAGGTGACTGGGGGGGGAGTTATTTACACTGTGTAGACAGAAGGTATGGTACCACTTCCACATCATGTTCAGAATGGGTTGCAGGACCATAACTCCTACAGATGTGATTTCACTGTGTATATGTGTACTGAAAAAACACAAGTGGGTTTTATGAAGACCATTAATGTCTCCAGCAATAAGTGAAACCCCTACAAAGAATGGCACTGGCACTAACACCTGCTGAAAAGGACAAAGGTGATTAATGAGACTGTAACTCTATGACTATGTTATGTGCCCAACTGCCATGTGCTCCATCTCTGCGCAGGTTGCCACACTATGCAATAGCAAGCATGAGACTGGTGGGTGGTGCTGTGTAGGTAACAGTATGAGGCCTAGAAAACTTGCCATGTGGGTTATGATCATAATGGAGGCAGATGAGCAACAGCAATGGGAACAGTATCAGACTTGCCATCTAGTAATAGACCGCCCAGTGCTGGCAGTGAGGGCAGCCACAGATTTATCAAACACCCTGATTATGTGGGCTATGCCATCATATAGGTTGTTCCATGGGTCACACAGTTCACCTACTTCTGATGTCAGGATGGTGGTGGGGGTATCTGACTGTGTTTGGATGAAAGCTCTGTGCATCTATTGAGTACTGTCCATTGTGACAGTCTTTTCAGGAATTGATTGGGAGCTATGGCAGTAATAGACAAAAGTAACACTCCTGACCCCCACTCCCATGCACTCTGAAGGTGTCACTGCCCACTCCAGTTGCATGGTGAGGGCATGACAGCACTCCATGCATAAAGGAGCAGGCATGAGCTGCCCTTCCATGGACTCTGGAAATGTGAGTGTGGGTTCTTGAGCCAAACAGGCCTGTGTCACTAGATTGTTCCATCCAGAGCCACCATTGCTGCCAGTTGCACTGTGCTGCTATAAGGGTACCATTATCATCAGTTCCAGATGCAGTAATGACATCAGGCATTCTATTCTTCATGGAGGAGGACAACATATGTGTGACACCTAAGAAAGCAGTAAGATAAACACCCGAGTGTAACATTATTGATATTTTACAATCCAACTTCTCTAGTGCATCAACAGTACAGATATGAGCTATGCCAGAAATCTTAACAAACATGCCTTGTGTGGTATTACCTTGTCCCTGGAATCCCAGGTGCATCTAGAGTGGAGATACAATGATGCTGATGAGCATCATAGGATCATAGAATCATAGCAGAATAAACACTAATGAGTCTTTTTACGACTTCCATGCTTCCCAGAAATATTAGTATTGGTCCATTACGTTTTGTGTGGATATTAAACTTGTGCATTTGTGGCTGAGTATTTACAAGTTTCCTCTCTCTAACAGAGATGTAGCTGCCAGACCTAGGGTACATGTATGATTCCCAAGCCACTGATCCAAGTTTCAGTTGGGTAAGTGCATGGAAGAACTTTGCTTCACATGGATGAGAAATGCTTTCTTGAGAAGGGATAGCCCCAGAGACACATACCTGTTAATCCAACATATTCAGTTTATGTTGCAGGTGAGGTTTAGGTCACTGGATTGGGTGCTTCCAATGCTGTTGTTTTATGGATGTGCAAAATATCCATTAAGGCTGGATCAGAGGATGCATTGAAGGTCAGCATAGGTCACCTCTCAGCAGCAAGTAAAAGACCAGTTATAAGAACAAGACTTTAATGCATTCTGCATAAGACTTGTTTTCTAAACCATGTATTATTTTTGTGCAGAACTTCTTTGGATGCTTCAGTTGTTTCATATGCCTTGTCAGGTGCATATTGAATGGGTCACTGTACTCAGTAACTAGTCTTATGAGGGCAGATTACAATGGAAAGATGACATTTTTGGACTTGGATGCCCTACCTTTACTTATAAATTGTGCAACACAGAATAATTTCCTTACTACTGTAGACACATGAGAGTCAAAGGCCAAGTAGCTGCCTACATGTGCTCCCACATCCCTGATTCCTGGGTCTACTCTTAGGGATGTATTATCAATGCAGTAATTTCCAGGGGTGGCTGTCTTACTGAAAGATGCTATAATGAATTTTTTGGCATTGAGATTTAGACTGTGACTTTAGCACTAGTTATTAGTCTGTGTCTGGCCTTCTTGGAGAGTATCTGTGTCAGGGCAGAGTCAATGATAACCCTTAATTTGCAATCATCTGTGAACAAGGTCAGCTGGAGACCTTTGACATTAGCCCTGACTTCAGAGAAGTAGATACCATACTCGAGTGACCCCAGGACTTAGCCCTAAGGCACTCCATTAGACATTGACTTATTTGTTAAGGTAGACTTCCCTATCCTAACTTCTTGGCTCCTGTCTATGAGCCAATTGGCTATCTAATGAGTAACAACGAGGTTAATATCTAATTTAGTAGCCTTATTTATATTGATCAAGTGGGAGGTAGGCAATGTGCACCATGTTGCCTTTATTATTTGCTTTGGTGACCTTCAAGAAGATGTCTACTATGCTGAGTAGGCAGTACCTGCCCACAACAAAACCAAACTAAGTTGTATCTAGTGTTTTTAAGTTTACTACATTGTCTTTTTAACATATCCATGCTTATTTCTTCCATGGCATTACTTATTAGAGTAGTCAGTCTTATGAATAAATAGTTCCCCTGTCCATGGATGGCCCAGCTTTATGCACACAGATAACTGTTATAGTCCTCCATTTGTTTGGCATGAAGCCTGTTTAGGGGTTAAGTAGTGATTCTGGTGGGCCAGATCATTCATATCTCATGTTATTAAGGAGGTATACCAGGATAGTATCTGGGCCCATTCCTGCAGTGTTATTGACCTTTGAGAGTGTTTTAAGAACCTGTTCCATAGTGGGGAAGTTATGGTTGTGGGTATTTTCTGAAGGTTGTCTGGGGTAAAATTGGAGCTAAATATGTCAGCCAGTAGATTTAGTGTAATTTCCAGCACAGCACAGATGCCACCATTTACAATTAATTTAGTACATTATTCTGTATAGCTCTTGAGGTAATAAACATAACTGAAGAATGTTTTGTGATTGTCCTTGGGCTGGGATGAGATTTTTTATCTCAAATTTGGCTTTGGAGAACTTCATAAACCTCCTGAGTTGCTTGATTAGATTGATGAGGGGAGTTTTAATCTTGTCATGTATTGAACCTCCTTTTTACACCATGATTTTCTTTCTTTTGTTGCACAACCTGTTGATGTTTGAATTCTACCAGTGTGGTATGTTGTTAAATTTAGTCCTGCACCTCTTATGGGTAGATAACAGCTGTCTTTGTGAAGTTGGTAATATGATTATGCAGGGTTTCCATGAACAATTACACACAAGCAGATGCATTCTCAGGGTTTGGAGGACTTGGAATTTTACTGAGGTGTCACTTAATAGTAGGACATTTGTCTTAGAATAAGGCCCAGGATTAATATGTGGTTCTGGATTTAATTTTAATTTCAAAGGAGACATCTTTGTGGTCTGACCTGACCAGTTAAGTGAATGCATTGGAGATGGTGCAACAGTCTCCCATATTTGTGAGGACCAGATCAAGGATGTTTGCACCCTTACTGGGTCCAGAGAATTTGTGCTTACATAGTACAGAAATCTCTGGTTATACACATTAGGGCTGTGTATGATTCCCATTGTTTACTGGGATACTTAAAGTCATCCATGAATATGAATTTGAGTTGAACTGGAAGTGTCTCTAGTATGTCTAAGCATGCATTATGGGTTTCCTAGGTCATGAACAGAGAACTGTAGCATGCAAGAATATGATAGGGGACTTTGCCTATTGTAATCTGGTCATGGAGAAGCTCAAGTGCATTGTACTGATTGACCAACTTTGAGGTATGTATGTTTTTGATGTAAACTGCACCTTCCACCTTTAATTTTTCCTGTGTAGCAGATTGTCTAAGTATGTGGAAGGCATTGTCACCCTGCACTGCCGGGGTGCTTTCTTTGGCTTTAAGTCAAGTCTCAGTAACTGCACAAATGTCTATATTCTCCAGGTTGAAGAGAGCATGAAGGTGGTATAGTTTCTTGTTTAGATTACTGGCATTGAGCAGTTACACCTTTAGATGTCCTTGTGTTGGCATTGCTAAGTCAGAAGGTTTAATAGACTGGCGATGCCTAAAAAAGGAACTAAGGGGAAGAAGAAGGTTTTAATGAATATAGGAAAACCTAAAAGGGACAGGTGTAGAGCATTTATGGCAAAGCAGCGTGGTCTGCCTACCATATCATCCCAGTCTGAAAAATATTGTACCCTCTTTGAATGACACCAAAAAGTCAATTTTAAAAGTTAATTATCTTTGTTTTTATTATGGCATCATCCTTGGAGATGAGAGAATGCTGCTTACTGCTAGACTCATACCAGCCTGGGAAACATAGTCCTAGAGCTCCATCATGTCTCTCTTCATTTGTCAAGGGAGATATGTTTCAGATCATTTTCACCCACATGGACTATGACTGAAGCATTCTGGCACTTATCATTCAATGAACTTATTAGGTGATCACTAGGCGATGGTACATTAAGGGTCTAAAGATGACTAGTTTGGATGCTGTATGAGTATAGAATTCTATCAAGATTATCTAAGATTAAATCCATGGGACTGTGGTAATCAATGTGAAAAGCAGCTGTGCAACTAAGGCCTAAGGGAATTTTGAAAGGTAGACTTTTAGAGAAATGTTATTCTAACTGCTCAAATCTATGCATCAAACACCATGATATGATGAGCAGCTTTGTGCAAATGCAAACATTTTATACAATCAGAGGAGCTGACTAAGCGAACAAACAAACAAAATGGCTCCCCGTCCAATCTGGAAATTAAACTTAATGCCCTTTGAATTAATCCTCAAACTAAGAATGAGATTGGGCCACCATCTACTGCCACCAGAGCACAATCCATGCTCTTCTTAATGCAAAGCCACCAGGAGAAACAGAAACTGTAAAAAGAAGCAGTACTAGTCACATAAAACAAGCACAGGGACAGCTCACAAAGTATAGGAACAAGCAGACAGATACTGCTAATTATAAAGGCACTTTAAGGATGTTTAAAGTGCAAGGATACAATGAATAATGCAAAAAATGCAGTAAGCAGATATCGACAAGTACAATGGTATTTAAATGTTTTAAAGAAAAAGGGCACAGAAAATGAGGCAACAATATAACCTTAGCACAATTAGAAATCATCAAAAAGTGCAGTTTAAGCAGGCAAATTTCATTATCTTCCAAAGATGGCACAGTATTGCAGCAAACCTCTCAGAAATCTCAGACATGGAAGCCAAGTGTTTGGAAGCTCTCAGAACGGTAACTTCTCTCTAGAGTTGCAGGTGGTACAAAATGGTGGATCCCAACCTGTGACCATCCTTTCCTGTGTAATAATCTATGCATCCTGGTAGACATTTAGGATCACATCAGTTTTCCTGCAATGGATATGACAAGCTGCTCTTTTTGATCACCATCTGTATTCACAGCCACTTCCAGTTCATGCCATAAATGATCACAGAAGGTCCAGTTGCTCTTGCTTTGTCCAGAATCCACCATCTATGTATATGGATGACCTGAAAAGTGCAATGATCTCTATCTGGGAAAGCTTCGCAAGACTCTTCCTGTACTTAGGCACCATGTATCTACCTGTAAATGCGTACATACATACATCACCTAAGGTCATTGAGTGGACATACAATATATAGAACATCATCTGTACTGATCTCGCACCCATGTTTTGGCTCTGTCACCCTAATTTTCCATACTTACCACACTCCAGTACAACTGAACAGTTTCCTACAGCAGTCTAGTTGTGTAACAAGGGAAATGGACTGTGGTGTGAATGTAACCTGTTATCAGCCAATCTTTTCTTGGAAAGGAAAGCAGTTTCATGCCCCACATATTCACCCCACCTCAGTATTAGTTATCCACTCTTACTATCACCTTGTCTATTATATTCAATATCTCATTTACAGACATGGGTTTTTTACATCACAATACATTCCTCTCTATCCAATTGCATACCAGGGGTCAAAGTGCACTTCACTCAGTGCTACTGCCAATGCTTTGGTGTGTTAGTGGTGTCTGAATCTGAGCCTGTCATCTCTTATCCATTGCTGCAATCCTCTCTGTGCCTTCACCCCCCTGTCAGCAGGTTTCTCTGGAGCAAGCTCTACCAAAAAATAAAAGTTTTATAATTATCCAGTCAGTCTGCATACCTGTCTATGGCTTCTGTACCTTCATCCCAACAGACTTTCCATACTCCTGTAAACTGCACAGCAATGTTGACATTTTCTTGAAAGGCACATCACAAGCATCCCTGTGCTCCTCACCCCCCTTGTCAATAGTTAACTTTGGAGCAGCCTAACAAACAATAAAAGCTTATGACAGTTATCCAGTCACTCTCCCCACCTGCCACTGGACAGTACGTTCTTACCACATGAGTTATAGTTTATTCATTTCCTCTGCTGATAAATAGAAGTATCACCATTGTGCTCCACTTACTAGTCCTGAAATATTTAGTAACACAATAAGCTGTAGTTGTTTGTATTGTGAAAGTTTGAGGCTAATAACATAGCAACTATGCTAATGAGGAAATTTAGGGCAAATGTCTCTGAACAGTACATTTAATGCAAAGTGTTGCAGCCCTACACTCTACAATAAAGCTCATGCCTGATGATAACTGTACATTGATGACTGTCAAACAAATTTTGTATGTGTGGGTAGGTCCATGACTTCAACAGGGCCAAGAGCTTCTCAATTCATGTTAGAGCCCCTAGGGACATTGTGTCACAATTATGGCCAACCACCTGGTTTGTTCAGGGCTGATACGTTTAGTCCATTGTGTCTTTCTCTTGTTGGACTATGGCTGGTAATGTGCTTCTATATAGTGGCACTGGGCACTGTCACACTACCATGCTCCTTGTAGATCATTCATGTAATACTTGCAATGTGTGCCAAAATGAATCTGCTACCTTTTTCATTGCATTACATCCTATGAAATGAACATCACTTCTGAATATACTGAGTTTGGGAGAGCTCCTACAGCGTGCCAGAAAGAGATAAAGATCTTTCTCGAAGTTCTGCATTGAGACCAATAGGAAGACCTGCTAGAGTCTTCTATGCCGGTCCACTGCCTTGAAAGCTAGTGAATGTTATTATTTCCATCACCTGTTCAGGTGTACAGTGCAATCTTCGATACTGTGATCTAAAGAAGAACTGCTATGACCTTCTTAGCCAAGGGGAAGAGGAGTTTTTTTCCCATTCTAGTAGCTGACCATCAGCTGAACCTGAGGGCTCCTCATTCACTAGATCGAATGAATCTGACTACTTTCTGTGGACATTCTTTGATTTTGTTGTGGCAGGATCACATATGCCACTGAGGAAGTCTTTTTATTTATTCCCCAATACCCTCCCCAAATCATGCACACACAGTCTTCAGTGACACAGCTAATGGCCCACCTTCATTTAGGGCAGCATCACGTGCACATCCCCAGATTCTGCTGGGGATCATCTGTGGGGTGACCCCTTGTGCACATGCTTCCTCTACATGACAGGCATGTACCCATCCTCTCTGACCAGTTTCTCAGACATCATTGCCATTAGTTGAACGTATTTCACCTGAGCTATGCTATAGTCATCTTTCCCTTTTTATCATGGCAGTGGATACATTGGTGGGGGGGAGGGTGTAGAGTGGAGAGACAGAGATAAACAGAGTTCGACAATATGTAGTACTGACTGCTGGATGCTTGTACGTAGGTAGGCAGTTTTGCACAGCTGTAGGAATTTCTTCAGTTTCATGGTCATGTCTTTTTTGTTCAGCACCCAGTAAAATAGGCAACCACTAGATGATCTGCAAGAAGAGGCAAGCAAAATAGCCCAGACATTGGGGTGGCACTTGTATGCTTTTAGTATCATAGCTGCATACTTTTAGATACCTTCTTCACTGCCATTGTTTGCAGTGATTTTGATTATTTTAATTATTGCTTAGAGGCTTGGTTTCATTTAAGTGGCACATATCTTGTCATTGCAGGGTGAACTGTTCTACTGCCTGTCTTTCACAATGATTTCTCACTAGTGACATGGTGATGCAGATGGGTTGACAGTGAGTATTCCTCCTGCATTCCCATTGTCATTGTCTACTTTGGATGTATGTGGTTGATGTCTTTCTGTGACATGTCCATGGTCATACCTCTGCCAATAATAAATGGTAACTGGTCAGTCTGCTATGACTTTCTCATACCTTTGTCATTCCATCACCCCTGTTTATACAAGTTACATCTGACATGCCATGGGCAAGAATCTGAGAGTTAGTGATGTTGCACTTCTTGGTGGCATGCCTATATCTCCTGGTACATTATTATCTTTATGTTTTCTTGTCCCATGTGTACTAAAGTTGGAAATATAGGATGGTGTATAAATGGCATTGTCATGAGAGCACCATGCAAGTCACTGTTTGATAGGCCATGTCTGCTCTCTGACAATAAACTCCTATGTGTTGGACATTTCAGTCTCTGGGGGATTGTTCATCTCCTTGTTGTCACATATGCAATGTTCCCATGTCCTATACATGAGACATATGGGTAGTACGCATTTAATATTACCCCTTGTGGCACATATACTACAGTAGTACCATTCTGTCTGGTCTCTCTCTCTCTCTTTACATATATATATATATATATATATATTTTTTTTTTTTTTTTTTTTTTTTTGCCATTGCATACTTAACAGCACATTAGTATACCACCATCCAGTGTAGCACACATTGCTGATACCTGCTTCTGCTTTCTTATTATTCTCTTAATGACAGTCTTCCTCTTTTTCATTTTCTTCTTCATTTTTAATTATCTTTTGTTGTTTTATTTTTCTTCATTTAGATTCATATTAGATGTAGTGTTCACCACTGTGGTAGCAGTAGTTACTATACTGTGCACCTTGTTTCCTGCAGTCCCCAGGCCAGCATCTTTGCAAGCTGGTCTAGTTTGTCCTGCATGTGGTGACCTTGATGGTTTCCTTGATAACTTTTGGAGTCTGCCCCCTGTGGGGTTGTAGAATCCTCATCAGAAGGTATCAATGGATTCCCCAAATATGACATTGAACATGAGGTATAAAGCTTAATGATGACACTAGTATTGGTGGACACCACATTTTTTATTTATGTATTTATTTATTTGCATTTGTTGACCGGGATAGTCCACTGGGCCATGTCAGCCCATTTTCAGTGGAGGCCCAGGGAGAAAAGCTCCACAAGAAAATTACATTACATCACATTACTTTTACATATATGTAAGGTTACATTACATTACTATTAATAGACAATATTCAGCCCAAAGTATTAGTTAGCATTAGTAGAGTAGGAAATCATATTATTCACATTTAAACCAGACTGGCAGAGAAAATGCTCATCAGGTATTCGTGTAAAAAAAAACAAAAAAGGAGGATAGGAAACAAAATTGAAGGAGGTACTTTAGGTAGGAGCATGAGCAGGACATTCCCATTTGGAAGATAGATGTGAGAAGAGGTGGGTTTTGAAGTTATTATGGTTAGGCATGTTGCGTAGGTGAGAGAGGAGAGAGTTCCAAAGTTTGGCTATTGTGCAGGCTAGTAGTAGTTGGCCTGGGGGATGAGAAGGTTTGTGTACTTGAAGCAGGTTTTGGTTCTCTGCTCTTAGGGAGTGGGAGGGAGTGTAGGGTATTAGCACTGTGGCTAGGGATGGACATTCAGATGGTTTGAAGATGAGCTTGTGGGTAATGATGAGTTGCAGATATCTAAGGTAGTTGGGGAGTTCTAACCATTTGAGGATGAGTAGTGAGTGGCAGTGATGAGATGAACTTTTGGAGTTGGTAGCGAATTTGCTAATTTTGTGGTAGCAGGCTTCCAGTTTGGAGCACAGGCGTAGTTGGAGGTTGGTAAATACGGGAGCGCCGTACATAAGAGATGGGAGGAGGAAGGTAGTTGCAGGTGTTTGTCTGGTGGAGGGGCTGAGATAGAGGTGTCTTTATAGGAGACCAATTTTCTGATGAGTTTTCTTGATAGCAGAGTATATGTGGGAGTCAAACTTTAGGTTTTCATCAATAATGATGCCTAGCAGTTTGGTTGAGGGGACTATGTCTAATGGAGTTTTATTTTGGCTTGTAATGCAGAACAGGTTTTTGTCTAAAGTAGAATTTCTAGTAGGGGTAAAGATCATTAGTTTTGTTCTGGTAGCAATTAGGCAAGGTGATTGGCTTTCATCCAGGATTCTGTTTTGGAAAAGGCAAGTTGGGTTTTTAGTAGCAGTTCAGAGGGGGAGGAGGCTGAGGAGATGATGGTGGAGTCATCTGCATATTGGATGATGGAGGCTTCAGGGATGGAGAGGTGGAAGTTGTTGATAAATATGTTAAAGAGCAGAGGACCTAGTACTGAACCTTGAGGGACCCCGGTGGGTATAAGTAGGAAAGGAGAGGTAGATTCTTTCCACTGGATGGCTTGTTGGTGATTGGAGAGGTAGCTGGTGAGCCATGCAAGGGTGGCGGAAGAGAGATGTAAGGATGAGAGCTGGGATAGAAGTAAGGAGTGGGAGTTGGTGTTGAATGCTTTTGAAAGGTGTAAAAATAATGATGATACATATTTGCCTTTATCACGTGCTACGTTGATAGTCTCTAGAAAGGAAAGGAGGGCAGTGATGGTACTGTGGCCGGGGTGGAAGCCGTGTTGGGTGTGGAGGAGAATTTTGTTCAGGTTTAGATGTTGCATGATTTGTGCATGGATATTTTTTTCTAGTATTTTTGAGAGGGGAGAGTATGACGAATGGAGTTGGAAGAGCCAAGTAGGAGTGAGAGGTCCACACAGAATAGCAAAAAACAATCAGTTATTGGGGCTCTGTAGATGGGACTGTGTTTAAGCTAGAGGGAGGTAAATTGCAGTGGAATCTAGTCAGATTTAGAGGTATAGGGCAGAGCTGGGTTATCTCTGTTTTTCAGGGTATAAGTTTTAAAAGTTAACTTAAGTTTGAAAGTGAGAAAACAAGCATGTAAGCGAGAGTTTCACTGTAGTGGGTGTCTGCTGCCACCTAGGGGTAGGCGACAGAGAAAATAGCTGGCTTTTAGGAAAAAGACTAAGGTACAAATCAACTGGGGGGGGTGTAAAGGGCTGCAGTAGGCTGCTAATGTGCTCGCCAAGGGTAGGTTACAGTTTGTATTAAATACTTTCCATGTGCTAGGCAAGATACATACTTGCTAGATTATGAAGGTGTGAGGAGAAACACTTTAGCAGGCAGTCCAAGGTAGTCATTCTGTGCAGGGGGTATTCTCGGTTTTAATGTTTATAGAGGGATTTGAAGCCTGGCTGCATCCTCGTGCAACTAGAAAAGTCACATAGTTGCCTGGCACTGGCCTATGAGTTGATAGTGGATGAGACCGGCATTGCTGACAGTCATGGAGGTGTCTTTATTTAAGACATGTGTCATTCTGTGCAGCATGCAGTCACCTGTCACACAACTCTATCTCCTTCATTATGTTACCTTTCCTTGTGTGTCAAATCCTTCCATCAGTGCATTGTCGATTTATCAACATTACCGGCTGTCCTTCTTTTGACTTTGTATTTCCCATCTGATTTGTTCTGCACCTCCTCTGTTGGGCTTTATCTTATGAGTTTATTTGTCTGCTGTCATTGACATCACTATACCATCTTTCTTGCCCACACTTTCTCTATGATACCTTCCCCCTACCCTTCTTGAAAATATAAAAAAATGAGTTTCTGTTCCATAAAAATGCACTTGCTTAGGCACCTCATACCATTATTCCCTTACGTTTCTTATTTGCATTCCTCAGCTTGCTATTCTAGCCTTCTGCCTGCTCAATACATCCCTTTGCTTCCAATTTATAATATGAAAGTAGTAAGGAGTTGGCGGTGTGGTCATTTGATGGGCTATTAATTGTGCTTATAGAAACATGTTAATATTGTTTGTGAATGTGCATTTACGCTTGAACATTCCAGAAATGTTACTGGACATCTGTAGTCATATGACCTACATGATACTGTCTGGGTCATTATACACTCTGTTGTTCATTCTTGCCAGTGAAGTGCCTAATTATTCAGATCCCCTAGGGTGATGTCCCTTAGTCAACAGGCATTGGACTGCATTATGCTACTTCAACTGCACTATCTGGCACTTATGCAGTCTGATACGCAATTTTTCTGAATCTGGCCAACATTTAGTGTTCAAGGACAACCAGCATGTTTAAGGATAGTTACCATGAAAGACTGCAGAGACACAGCCTTAGCTGCATTGCGGACAGACCTGGAAACTTCCTTTCAACTGTCCATGATGCAATCAAGAATAACATAGTACATACATCCACTGTGTAATTATCATTGTAAAACTACACATAATTAATAACCACTTTCAACTAAAATCCCGGTACTTTAAAGCAGTTATGGTTGGTATTCAATCTGGTTCTCCTACACATAAATGTACTAACTGATGTCAGCTTTATTTACTGCAGGTATATTCACCCCTATCCTAAAATACGACTAACTTGTTTTGTCTTTTTGCATTAAATACAAACAGGAAATTATGCCACTAGTAATTGAGAACAAAATAAACTTATTAGTGGGGAAACCAATGCAATCACTTGGAAGGATAACAAACTTTAATCATCAGTACATGGATTAGCGCTTCCATCCCTCAGTTTAGGGACTTCCTCAGAACAATTCTCTTACTCCAACCCAGCCCTTAAATAGCATTAAAACCAATTAACACAATACATTCTAAATCACTTCACCTGAGGAAGTACAAGAAGGTGTTTCACAGATTGATCTCTTTTCTGAATGTGACCTTGAAAAACTTCAAGACCTATACAATACTACCATGAACAAAGGCAAAAGTCCAGGAAACATATTTTACCATTTACATGCAATTCTATGTCACAAGCATCGGTTACTAAATACCCTTGTTCTGTTTAAAGAAATGGAAAAATATAGTTTAATGCTAAGTAAAAATATATCATTTCTACTGTACACATTTATGTGTAAACCTAAAATAGGCTTACTTCTAGTTAATGAAAGAAGAAAGGAAAATATTCTGCGGTCTTCATTCTCAGACCTTATTTGTACTTCATATTTACACATTAACAAACACGTTTTAATAATGGCATTTTCTGCAATAACCTTGGTTGTACTTCATATTTACACATTAACAAACTCTTTTTTAAAAATGACATTTTCTGCAATAAAAATAAACTATGAAACAAATAAGAAACATTTCAGCAATGAGCTGATGCATACATGCACTTACAACAACAAGCTCATAAACTAATTTTGAATTTTACCAGTCACCTTGCATATGTCTCCTTCCTCTTTCAAATAAATGTATGAAAAGTTTTCATCTTAATTGTGGTCCATCTTCGGATGGCGAATGAGAAATTTCCATAGCATCAATTACCTGAAGCACAAAACATGAAGAAACACAACTATGTTTATTATTTTCCTTAGGAAATCAATGCTGGTGTGATTTCCAAGTGGGTTACTGGTTATTCTTGTTTTTTGGGCATTATGCCCTTCCTTAAGTTGGTGAAACCATGAAGTTTATATATATACACACACACACACATATATATATATATATATATATATATATATATATATATATATATATATATATATATATATATATATATGTGAGTTAATTGGATGTGGGGGGGGGGGCTTCTCTGTACAAAAAGTGCTTGCAGTTTATTTTTTCAGCCTTTTGAGTTATAATTATTACTTTTCATTATTTTGGTTCCTTGGCATTTTCATATTTGACCATCTATAGTAGAACCTCTATTTATGAATGCAACACTTGTCTTTTTAATCATGATTATACTTCCGTATAACAACTACCAAAGAAATAAACAGACAAAAGATAAAAATTATGTTATTGTGATAAACAAAGCACATGCATGTGCTGCCTTTCAAACTTCATCATTGCATGCATACATATTATATTATAATGTATTACTTTGCTTTTCTTTTGTATATCTGATAGTATCCTTGCTTTACAATCCAGTAGATATTTCATATAACTCAGGATAATATTTGATTCATATCTGTGGTTTAACTCTGCTTTCAAATTGAAAACTGCATTTATGAATTTCAGTTTCTGTAGAAATTTTGAAATGTAACCGTTTGCTTTACCCACGCAACTCCTTTCCGAAACCTCAAATTTTCCATTTTTAGAATATAAATGCATGTTGTAAAAAGCAATTACTTGTAATCTCTGTTGCACAAAACTAAATAACACAATACCTGTACATGAATGAAGTATAAAACCTTACTAACAAGATGCAAAAGAAACTCATTGCCAAACACAAACTGATGAAATACCAAAAGGACAAAAACACAAACTGCAAGCAGTTTCTGCAGGGTGAAGAACTCCCTGCATAACAGCATATGGAGCCCCCCCCCCCAAAAAAAAAAAAAAAACAACAAATGCTATATGTCAACCGCATGGCTGCACAAACACAAGGAAAGGAAACATTTCCTAAAACACAGGAATCACTGGTGTAGTCTCTTAAGTGTGCACCTTCAATCATTTCCTATGCTGCTGAACATCTTGTGTTTGGGGCACTTGATGATAGGTGAATATAATCTTGACCACCTGAAGATGTACCTACTGTACATATCTGTGGTGTTTATTGTCCAGATTCCTACAATTCCCTGTATATTAAATAGAAGGGTAAAACACAACACCTGTATTGTACTGTCAACAGGCACTGTTTATAGTTCATAGTTATTTATGTATATTGGATCAGGGCTGGTATGCAGTATGCAATGCCTGCAAACTGAGGCCCCAAAACATCACAAAGATTTGTACACCATGCGTATTCTATATATACACTCTTTTTCCACTGTGTAAACTCTGTGCGCCATGCTTGTAGGATATATGCAAATCATCCCTGTCCTGATTGTACTCAATTCAGCAAGCCAGCACCACAGGAGTACTGTTTGATTTCAATGCAACACAGCTGATTGCAGTGCAGTTGTGCTGTGTTTGCCAGCACAGTGATAATCTGCTAGCATGTTGAGCAGCAGGAAGTGCTAATCTTCATGTCAGTATTATCAACAGGGAAACTGTGTAATGCTTACATTGTATGGCCGAACACCAATACAAGCAAAAGACAGCTTTATAGTATAGACAAATGCTCTGGTTCAATCAAATCAGTCATACAGTCATAACCTCCCACCCCAGCTCCTACACACAGGCACACACACAGATGCACACACACACACACGCAGGCACACACACAGATGCACACACACACACACACACACACACACGCGCATGCGCGCGCGCACGCACGCACGCACACACGCACACACGCACACACACGCACGCACACGCACACGCACACACAAATTGATTTTGGCAATCATCTGCAAATAGGAGCTCACGCAGCACCAGATCCCATCATTGCCATAGTAGGATAATGACTCTAGTCAGGATCTCATGTCTGATGACTGTAATACTTTTATGAATCACAGCCAGGCTCTCCACTATAAACAACTATACTTCTAAACATGCATGCTCTCTGTTGTACTGTATTGTACTGTAATGGCATGTCAGTCTGGCTGTTAAGAGGAATGCAGGAATGCATTTCCCACAAGAGGAATTGGTACACCATTTTGAGATTTGTACATTACATTTTATAAATCATAATCTAGAATGGTTGGGTAGTGTGCTGAGTGCTTGCATGTTTCTGAATACTATGTTTATGAACACCAGAAATACCTGTAATATTCATAAACATAAACTAGAACTATGCTACTAACGATGTACTTCATAGTTATATATTGAACAGTCTCACATTTATTGAGTAAACCACTACTTTTTCTGCTATCTCTTGTGCAGGTGTATATTATCCAGTAGCACAACACTGCTTTAACATGCATTGTACAATGATCCTTGCTTCAGTGTAATGAAACAACCCAATAAACCTAAAAAAATCACCTATATTGTTTGTTTAACTATTTTAAAACATATAAGCAAACAACAGAAATACATAAAAATAAAAAATAAACAAAAAATATAAATGCATTACAAATTACATAACACTTTTGTGTGTCGATTAAGCTGCCATGCATTTCTCATACATTTTAAAAAGGTCTTTTATGATTTGTCAACATAATACAATGCTGCTGTAGCAGTATCTTATTTATTTAATAAAGTAGAGCACTGAACTTGTTGGACCTTTTTGATAATCTGCCCGGGAGTACTGTTTAGTTAAGTGACTTGTTCAGAATCACACTGTTAGACAAATAAAACTGATAGAATAAAACCCTGGACCACAGGAAACAGCTTCTTAACAGATCCTTGATTTTCTTCACCAACTGTTTGACTAACTGATGGCAGACGGGGCAGATGAAGGGCTTTCACTGGGGTGGCAGGGGAATGTCAAGGCTGAGACCAGTCTGGCTAAGTGGCCTGTCGGACGGGAGACAATGTGTTTGGTGAGAAAAACTGTCAACTTCTCTCTATATCACTGTGGATAGAGGTGAAAGCATGTCTCTTCATAGTGTGTGTTAAAAAGCATTGCACAAAGGATTGCTATACTTAATCTGAAGTTCATAGAAAATTGCACAGTGCACAACAACAGCTGGTGAGTAGCATATGCAGGGTGGCAGTGGTTCACAAACACATGTTATATATCAGTACAGCAGTCTGCAGTATGTCATAAGTAGGGCATGCATGTGACTACATACATAGATGTAAATTATGCTGCACATTATATTTAGTGAATAATAACATGCATACCCAGGAACCAAAAAAGTTGAGATTCATACCCATAGCTGTACTTGCTGGTATACATTATTCGATGCCGCAATGTATGGCAAATATTCAAAGTGAGTTTTACAACAATGCTAGGAGTAGCAGCATCTTGTTTCCAGCAGTATCTTTCTGCTCCATATTTTACCAGTGTGAGCTGGGTTGAAAGTCATCATAAACAAGAGATATGAAACCACAAGAAGTAGTGAATAATATATCATAACATCACGAATAAGCAGATAATGGAGTGCTTCAGAGTAGATTAGGATATAATATGGGCTGCAGTCAATATTTACGGAATCAGTGAGAATATGTTATGTCCCTGTCCTCATGGTATGCAATTAATGTATATTCCTTATCATTTTATGTACTGGGAGACTTCAACAGCCAACTGTGGATACATTAGATATTTCTCAGACATCTGTAGCTGCACATTGAAGAACATTCCTGATTCTCTACTCTAACAGAGGAAAGCACTCAAACATTATGTGGATTCTATGACACTGAATGTTTCTGTGAGGGTCTAGGTGCCTTATATTGCACACATTGTAATAAAGGCTCCACATGACCCACACGCATGCATATCTTAGAAAAGAAAAGAAAAGAAAAGGAAAAAAAAACAGAAAAGAAAAGAAAAAAAAGAGGCTACCATTCCTTGATGTGCTATGCAATCTGAAATAATGATGGGATCAGAGCTAGATCATGGTCAAATGGGGCCATAGGCAGGGTAATGGATTGCCCCCCACCACCACCAGTACCCCCCCCAGCCATTATAGTGTGCCATTTCTTGGTTATTTCTTTGCAGTTACCATAAGCACTGGTCAAACCTGTCAGTGTGCATATTATTTTCTTCTTTGCTTCTACAATGATTAGAGATATTTAAAACTTTTATTTCCAGTTTTATAGCACAAACACTGACAGCCATTTGCTAAACAAAACAATGCAGTCTTACAAGGAAAACAGACTTAGCATGAACAATAAGCTTCTCTGCCCTTGAAATGCACATTCATAGAAACGGCATTAAAATCTACATTTGAAGAAAATGCATCTAGCCATTTGTCGATTAACTCTACCTTTGGGCTGTTTTCAAATCATAGATCCCTTGCACACAGTTTTTTGGAACATGTATACATGCATGTGTCCTTTGATTCATCATCCTGACTGTATTAATTTATATTCCTTGTATAATTCAGCACTACTTGTTAGAATGTGTTATACATGTGTAGGTCTGAACATTTTTTTCCAGTAAGCAATGAAACAAAAAGTATGAATCAATAATGACAAAACTTCCTATTACAGAAAAGTTCAATCACAAAAGACCACTCAAATTTTGGTCATACTGAAAAATAATCTTATTCTGATTCATATTTTCTAGCTGTATTTCTCCTTTGGGATACATATATTCACACTGATTACAACATCCACACTTCTTAGTCCCCTTATCTCGTACATACTTTCCTTTATTCTTACTGTCCTCTAAATTAGCCTTAATAGATACAAAGGTAGGACTATTTCCGAGGAATTTATAAAATTCAGTGTCACTCCTTAATATTTTACAATTCTTTATTATCACTTCTTTTACTATAGGGGAATAAGGGTGATATTTCCAAACCATAGCTCTACCAAAATTGTTTTCAGATGTATTTTCATGTAGGAGGGTGAAATCCATTCCCAATAGGGGTTTATACAAGGTTTCCTATTTAGACAAAATGTAGTCAATGGTGTCGCTAATAAGTTTCTGGGGGTACCCCATTTTTAAAACCATACTACCCACTGTACCTAATTCTTTAACCATCTCAGTGTAGTCAGATGTCATTCTTAATGCTCTTTTACATTGTCCTTTGAGTATAATTTTTTCTGTGGATAGAGATAACAACTATTAAATTCCAAGTAAGAATTACTAAAGGGGGGTTTACGGTGGATGTTGGATTTAAAACCTCTGTCAGAATGTGAGATGCAACAATCTAAATAGGCTAAACCTTCCAAACCATAAGTGTAAGTATACTTAAAAAAGGAACAGCTATTGTTGAGGTGCGTAACAAACTTCTCTATATCCTCTGTATCACCTTTCCATAAAATAAAGACATTATCAAGGAAATATACATACAGTTTAAGGTTGTTTTTAAAGGCACTGTTAAATACATGTTGATGTTCCCATTCTGTTAGAACTAAATTCGCAAATATGGGGGCACAAGAGGAGCCCATAGCAACCCTTTTTATTTGTTTCAAATATTCACCCTCTATATAGATACAATTACTTTCTAATACAATAGACATGAATTCTAGTGTAGTCAAAATCTTGTCATTATCTAGGTTGGAGTGTTTAACAATTGATTGGTGAAATAATTCCAACCCCTCCTCTTTGGGTATGGAAGTAAATAAATCCACCATGTCGATGGTGACAAATTCAAAATCTTTGTTCCAAAGTTCATGTTTCAATCTCCCAAAAAAAATCCCATGAGTCTCTGGGTATATGGAGAATATTATCATATGTATGTTTTAACCAATTGTCCACCACTACACCAAAAGGGAATGTTTTAGACTTACTCCTGGAGACTATTGGTCAGAAAGGAGGATGTAAAATATCTTTATGCACTTTAAGCACTCCAAAAATAGTGGCTAAGACAGGATGTTTAACCTTCAAAAAATTGTAAGTGTCAAAAGATATTCTTAGGTCCAACAAAAATTCTTCCCGCCAAGAATCACTGTACCTGTACACTATATTGATCTCATTTAGTGAAATAGTTTCATATACTAAAGTGTTGTTCAAAATATTGTGCATTTTGCTGGAATACTCCATCTGATAATATAGCACGATCCCCCCACCTTTATCGGGTTTCATGACCCTAAACTCTGTGTCATTACATATCTTTTGGGTGGCAATTTTAAGTTATTACTAGAAGAAAAGGAAGTTTTTGGGCAGCTAAAACTAAATGCTTGCAGCTCCCCAGGACTTAATGATTTTATTGCATTAAAGCCAGTTTTAGAAGCTAGTAAATAAAGTGTTTCTCTTGAAAGTAATTCTTCACAATTTAGTTCTATGTTCACCTTATTTTTTTGTATTATTCCACTTCAAGTACCTAATGGTTTTGATAAGGGAAGTTTTTATTGTTGTAAATTGTTTTTTTTTTTATTTACTATTTGATTTCACCTTTTGTCACATTAAGTGTTTTTAGAGGAGTATTATGTCATTTCCTGGTTTTAGAAACTATAAAAGGAAGTTGTTCATCTTGTTTTAATTGAATCTGAAGAAGTCCTGCTAAACAGGATGAAAGCACTAATTCCTTATTTTATATAAGAATTAAACTGTTTTTTTTTATTTTAAAGGGAG